>NC_058088.1:55429106-55521606 GCF_014858855.1 Bufo gargarizans
GCTGAACTTTCTCCATTTATAGACAATTTGTCTTACCGTTGACTGATGAACAGCAAGGCTTTTGGAGATACTTTTATAACCCTTTCCAGCCTTATGCAAGTCAACAATTCTTAATCGTAGGTCTTCTGAGAGCTCTTTTGTGCGAGGCATCATTCATATCAGGCAATGCTTCTTGTGAAAAGCAAACCCAGAACTGGTGTGTGTTTTTTATAGGGCAGGGCAGCTGTAACAAACACCTCCAATCTCATCTCATTGATTGGACTCCAGTTGGCTGACACCTCACTCTAATTAGCTCTTGGAGATGTCATTAGTCTAGGGGTTCACATACTTTTTCCACCTGCACTGTGAACGTTTACTTGGTGTGTTTAATAAAAACATGGTAACATTTAATTATTTGTGTGTTATTAGTTTAAGCAGACTATGATTGTCTATTGTTATGACTTAGATGAAGATCAGATCACATTTTATGACCAATTTGTTCAGAAATTGTTTTTGCAACTGTATACTATATATTTTTTGCCATTGAGGAATAAACCACTAAGGTTTCGAAACGCGTCTGGCGACATCATACTGAACAATTAAGCTGCAATTTCTTGAGAAATGTATTCCTGATTTTAGAGCGATACAAAAGTTATAACTTGGCATCTGGATACTCTTAATATGCATGTGCAGAGTGCCGGCATGAACGCAGAGACTGCTTGGAGATCCGGGAGGTCATTGGTGAACAGCCAGCAAACAACAGAACCTCGAGAGCAACGTATGTATTATCTCACACGCAGCCACAACCGAGATCGGTAAGAGACGCAGTTGCGCATAACATTCTGTGAGAACGAGCAGTAAGAAGATCATCCTTAGGGTTTCATGTGTACTGTCTCACACACAGCTATACCGGAGCCTTGTTAATAAGCACAGCAGCCCAGGATACCTTACATAAGCCCATCCTTAGGGTTTTGTGTGCATTACTCTATACATAACTGCACTGGAGTTCGGAAAAAAGCGCACTAGTGCAGGACATTCTGTATGAACATACCACAAGTACGCTCTATAATTAGAGGATTAAACCCAAGATTGAGCACTTATTTACCTGATAAATCGGGAGCGGGATATGGAAATTTTATTTTTTTTGCAGCATATGAATTAGAGCATATGAATTGTAGGTTGCGTGAGCTCCGCAACTTATAGTATATGAGGGACCGTGACTTAATTTATACATTTTTATACGTATTGATTATATTTAAGTGTTTGTGTCAATCTAGTGTTAGTACTAAATACTGTATTAATTACTTGTGAGCCGACCATCATTCTAAATATTTACTGCAAGAGCTATTGGTTGATAGCAGGTCGGGCTCTACCCTGGTGAGATCTCCATTTTTTTGTGTGTGTGTATTCCCATGGAGAATTGCCTGAACAGACGTCTCCATGCATCCAATAAGGCAGCTCATCCAGTTACTCATCCATTACCATGATTTATACTGAAGAGGTGCAAGCACCCCGAAACAACTGTTTACAGATGGGGGTCTCTTGATTTTGGAATCATCTCTGGTTTGGTTGGCATGAGCTAGTTTGCATACAGATCACAGAGATACATTCCTAAGGTCTATGGCAACATTTAGTATCAGTGGGAAGTTTTTCTCATGGTCCAAAGTGTGTTTCCATATCATGAAATATCTCTACAGTGATGGGAATGATTCTCTGTGATGGAATTGTTACTGTGTACCAGCCTAAAGTTCTGGACCAGATGGAGATTTGTGTACTGATGCTTGGTAACAAAACATCAGTTGTGTGAGCAGGATTAAGGGTACTCTCAACTCGGATGCATATGGAGAGCAATACTCTCTCTCTTTTGAGCTGAGACTTGTTGATATGCCATAAAAGTCTGAGTTGAGCATAGCCCTTTAAATATAAGCAAAAGATGGTTCCATTCTTTGACAGCAGGCAAAAAATAAATAAAAAATGAAATGAATGATATTAAAAATTAAGATACATTTGTACTGTACAGCCTCAAAAGTCCTTTAGTTATCTTCTAAATCCTCCTTTTAAACCTATACACAGTTAGGTACTGTATTGTAGAAGAGATGCATCACCCTTCAGCCGGCTGCTATTTTTCCACATGGGACCTGGTGACGACGATAACTAGCTACAGTCCACTGCCGGCCTTTCTTCTCTCCACTGCTCTACATGAAGGAGGCTCTGTAGTTTAGTCCTTAATTAATCAGATACAGAATGCACATAATTTTTTATTTCAGGTTCCACATTAAACTCGGCAGATATAAAAGTTACAGCGCCTCTGCCACGAGGCTCATTGTCTGCACTATCATGTTGCTATGGTTTCAGTCTGGAAGACTTGTTTTCCCATTTAAGCTCGGGCGTTTCAAAAAGAGCACAACAACTTCTACACAGGATTGCGAATTAAAAGTCCTGAATATACGCTGAATACAGATATAAATAGCCATATGTATGAGGCATAATGCCGGCAGTGGGGGAGCAGAATAATGCAAGCCTTATTTTGTCTCCACAGCGGAGATGATATTTTTCACTTAAAAAAAGTTTAAAAAAATATATATATTGCTCATTCTCTACAGAGTAGAAAAAAACAATGGACTGATGTGTTAATTGTCACAGATCAAATAATTATGCCTTTTTTCACACTATGGGGGTCATTTGCTATACTGAAATACACCAAAATTAGGCATACATCAAGCACAGACGACAGCCCAATGGTTATTTGTGCCAGGTCTGAAAATGTTGCCGTGGCGTGGGCGGTGAAAGAGACGGGCAGCCAGGCCCCTCATTCTGTTTTAGGCATATAAAATGGTCTAAGGGTAAGACAGCTTGGAAGCTGTCTTACATCTAGAACTGGTGCTGGTTGCACGTAAGTTATGGTGAGGCCTGCACCTCTTCACAACTTCAGACCCCCTACCATCAGTCCCCAACACCCTTCGTTCCCCCCTGTGCGATCAGCTCCACTATCCCCAGTGCCATCACCCCGCCCCATGCCATCAGCTCCGTTTCCCGAGTGCTAATCAGCTCTCCCCACCCCAGTGCCATCAGCTCTCCCCCACCCCAGTGCCATCAGCTCTCCCCTTTGTGCCATAAGCCCCACCCTTGTGCCATCAGCTCCACTCCCCCAGTGCCTTCAGCTCTCCACACCCAGTGCCATCAGCTCTCCCCCCCCAGTGCCTTCAGCTCTCCCACTTGTGCCAGCAGCTCTCCCTCCTTGTGCCAGCAGCTCTCCCCCTTGTGCCCGCAGCTCCCCCCACCCTGCTTCTCCTGATACCTGGAGTGCACAGAGTCATTGGTTGTTATGACGCTGTGCACTCCTGGCGCCTAGCCTTATTTGCACCAACTTACCTTTCAGCAGCGGCACCGCTGACACTACATCACTCCGTGCTGCTCTGCGCCTCATGTCACACAGCGTGTCACGTCACGGCGTGCGTATGTCAGAAGGTCAGTGCAGAACGGGACCATGGACATGCTGTGGAGTGTCCGGAGGCCCCCTGCTGGAAAGGTGAGTATTCCAAGCGCAGCTGGAGACCACGGAGCGGGAGTAATAGCAAGCGCTTCACTCACGCTCCATGGTCATGTGACACAAACAAATTCTCGATGCCAAAAATTTGCATCGAGAATTTTTTTGTGTCTAATGACTCGATTTAGTCGACTACTCGTTGCAGCCCTAATCATGACATCACTCTGTATTACATGATAAAGTCTGACATTAGCTGCATCTATTACTGATGAACGAATACATCACATTGTTTATTAGATCATAAATTATTACATTGCCTGGTGTCTATATAAAAAAAAATATATATATATATATATATATAAATCACTCTGTATATATTATTTATTTCATGCACTTATATAGCGCTACTATATTCCGCAGCACTTTACAGACATTAGCAGCAAGCTGTCCCCAAAGGGGCTCCCAATGAACATGTCTTTGGAGTTTGGGAGGAAACCAGACTACCTGGAGGAAATCCTCTCACAAACACGGGGAGAACATACAAACTCCATGCAGATGTTTTCCTTGGTCAGATTCAAACCCAGGACCCCAGCGCTCCAAGGCAAGAGTGCTGACCACTGAGCCACCGTTTACACAGAAGTTTACACTGATGACCTAACCTCTATACAATGTAAGGCACTGTGCTTGGTTTGCTGATAGAAGGCTGTGATGCTACTGCGAGTGCTGCTGCCTTCTCAAACAACTGATCGGTGGAGGTCAACAGGGACAACACCAGTATAAGTCGAATTTGCTCTAAAGCTAGAGGATATCCAGGCTGCTGCGCTCAACCATGGACATGTCGCTGCAATTTAGGACAAGTCCCAACTAGGGGACTACACCTCGCTTGTCTGTGGGATTCAAATTGGTTAATATGTTCTCCCCATGTGCCAGGGGATACAGTTGACCTAGGAATCAAGGACCAAGACACTTTGCTGGATAAAGGATTCTCTGCCGGGCAAAGGCCATAGAGTCAATATTATTCCACCTTTAATTATCAATTTCAATATGTCCAATAACAAGTATTTATTAAAGCAACCAATTAGAAGCATAATGGTATGGAAAAATACATGTACACATACAGACATGACTCAGAATACTGCAAAAAGTCCCTGCATATATTTTATAATGTCTCAGTGTCCAAGCAGTTTAAGGAACTTAGACAAGAACATTAAAATTCATGCTCTTCATAGATGTTATATTAGCCTAAGACATTGAAGCATAAAAATGGAGAATACTTGACAATTAAGTACAATTAGCTCAATTCATGAACATTAACCACTTAATTTCTTTCACAGACACATCCATTGGAAGGCCTGAAATGTTTAGCAAAGAAGAGTCACCGGATGGACACTGATGGCCACAAAAGAAAAAAATAGACATGCTATGCATTTCAGTGGCAAGCCGCCGTCTTCATTTGGCCTGATGAAGATTGCAGACTGCTGTTGAAACACTTAGCATGTCTTTATATTTTTTTGCTTGTTTTATTAGTTTTAATAAACAGTCACCATTTCATCAGAAGTTCTTGGTGCAGCGCGCAATTCTTCTCGGTGTCCAACTGGTGACTTCTTTTCTTTGCTATTATTTAATAAAGTATTATATAAAGTTTCTCTTTGTTCACGACTTGATGAACTGTGACATCACTATGTATCTACAATATTCTGTTTCTATTACACAATTTTGATTAATTCAGTTGTTAACAAGACTGAAAAACTGGAGTTACCCTATAGCAATCATCTTTTCTAGGTACTAATGGTGTCTTCAGGTACTTACTGTATATAACCCCAGGACTTACAGTAAGACTAAACTGTACCACAATAGGGTGGAAAAAATATGATGAAGCACTGGCAGGTAATAAATATTGAGAAGTAGAAAACTACTGATAGATGACAGGAAAGGTATGGTGATGGTATATGGATGATGGCAAAAGTAATTGGAAGCGATATCAATCAGGTAATGAAACAGACATAATGATAGTAAAGTAATAAAATAGATGGATGAAGACACCAGTTGTCCCTAACTTCCCTTGAATATTTTCCTGTATCTGTCCTGGAACTTTGCACTGACACCAAACACCAATGGCCCTAACATCCCTAAATATCTCGGTACTAAAATCCTGCTTTACAATACTGACCCTGGAGGGCACTAGGATGCAGAGACAAGAAAACCAAGATATCCAGAGCTCAATTGGAATCCAAGCAAGACACATTTAAATGCAGTCTTAGGAAATTCACTGTTAAAGGGGTTATGCCATGACTAATGTAAAAAATTAAAATCAGACATATAGTACATGATAATCTCTTTCTTACAAAGCTAGAACCAGACCTGTTCCTCAGATGGATCCGGAGATCTCCTCATTCATTGCTCTGCTACATTTATATTAAGCTGACGGCTCAGGGGGCATATCTTTTCAGCTGCAGATCAGGGGGTGTGTCCATGCTCTACCTATCACAGCTCAGGAAGCAGATGAAGGATGAAAATGAGCATGTGCGGCCATCTCAGTGAGCAGGTCATAGAAATAGGAAAAAAAAAATAAGTGGTGGTATGCAGATACATTTCAGTGACAACTCAGTGGTTATGCTATGTTTTTAATTACATGCAGTTACAAAATAATTCAGATCCAAGTGCTGGTTTGAAAACTGTAGAATACTTTTCGTGGGACAACCCCTTTAAGTCAAGCACAATGGCTTGTAATTATTGGTACTTTGCTTTGAATACATATGCAAATCAGCATTTAATTGGACAGAGGGTGGACCGAAGCCAATCTGTGCATGCTTGCTTCATCCTATCCAAGCCCTTTGTGATTGACAGCCAGATGGTCAGCCAGATGACTTTTCAGAAAAATGCATCTAGATTTTTGTTGAGATGCACCAAAATGTGGTGCGATTTGACTCATCTAGGTTACATAAATTGCCTGTGAAAAGTCTGAAAGGCGATGTGATTTAATGGAAAATGGGCATGGCCTAAGATGTGCCCATTTTGTGCCAAACTTATGCCACAATTACAGCATAACATTATTTCTCAGACTAGAATAACCAATACTTGTGAGCGAATTAGACAAAAGTTTCTGTCCATTCACCATATTTATCCTCCACCTGAGCTCCTTTGATAAATATGGTGCAGGTCTGGACTGCAGGTCTAAGATTATGCCATCTATAGGATTGCTAAATCTAAACCCATCTCCCCACTATGTCACTGGGCCACAATGTAGTTTCCTCATGCTGCTGCCACATCACCACTCTGTGGTCTCCTCATGCTGCTTCCACCTGAACACTATGTCACTGGGCCACTTTGTGGTCCCCTCATGCTACTGCCACCTCCCCACTCTGTCATTGGGCCACTTTGTGGTCTCCTTATGCTGCTGCATCCTCCAGTCTCTGTCATTTGGCCACTCTGTGGTCTCCTCATGCTGCTGCCACCTCACCACTATGTCATAGGGCCACTCTGTGGACTTCTCATGCTGTTTCTACCCTCCCCACTTCATGACTGGGCCACTATTTGCCTTTTGGCCTGGTTGACATCATCATTTATTTGACCCTTTTTCTGATCTGTGAGATGCACAATGGATCCTGACTATGTATCATCTGTAAGGCCTGCATAACATGCTCCCTATTTTACATCAGAATTGGCTTATGATTTGGTAGCCAAAAGCAGGAGTGGGTACAAAACACAGAAGACATGCAAATATTCCATTCACATGTCATCCCTGTTTTGGATACACTCCTGTGTTTTTTTGTTTTAGCAATATTGGTGGATTACTGACCAAATGCTGACCAAGTGAAGACGGATGCTCAACAAACAGGATCCGTTTTTTGGGGGTTATTGTTCTGGCGGATCAGAAGAAGGGCAAAATAATCTGTGACGTCAACACAAACTTACTGCTGACACCCTCTCCACTCTGTCAGGGGGCTCTACTTGTATAAGCGTTTAATAGAACAGGTTCTGTAGACATCGATGTGGAACCAGCTGACGACGGTGTAAAAGGAATGCACTTCTTCTTGGCACTAACATCGACCTGTAAGTTCACACTTAAGTTATTTGGTCAGTTTTGGCCCCGTGACTGCCCAAATAAGTGAAGTGTGCAGTGATTCTAAGAGCAACGCCTGTCATCTGCATGTCATACGGACTCACAGTATTGTTTCACTACCACAGCAGACTCCCTATGCGTGTTACTGCAAGGCACAGTGTTCTACACCGCTATACAGGCTCTCTGCAGCCAGGAAATAGCTCTTTTTTAATCCAATTTGCCACAATTAAATTTGGATCGAATCAAATCTTTTTCGGAAAGTTCAGCGAAGCGACCGAATAGAATTTTTGAGAAATTCACTGCTCTCTAATCACTCATATTACCAGCTACAGTAGTTCTAATCTTGCCACAAAATACAGACAACATTTAAGGACATATTAAGTTTTTCTTTACCCATGCAATATTTGTGCTGAAAATGTTGACTGTAATATTTGAGTAAATTGATTTTTTACCCCCTTCTGGCTGTAGACATGTATGGACAGGGCATTCTTCTTCTCTGATTTGTCCTTGTGTTTTGATTGTGATTGTGTTATATTCTTTGACTAGTGTGATTGAATTATGCTTGTTTGGTCTATTACCATGTTTTTGTTTGTTTTTTTGCCTTGAGCACTTTGCCCTCCTCATAGGGCTTTACACTATTGGGATTAGCCAGTAGCACATTTAAAACAGTCATCAGAGCTTTTGTAAATCCCAGCCTCAATGATGAATGTGTTCAGTTTTCGTCTTGATCTCTTGGAATTTTCCCCATCCGTATTTCAATTAGAATGTGGATGTTTTTGATGCTTTGAAACTTCTAGAGTATGACATTTATCATCTCCTTACTAATTGACACCCACAAAAAGCCAGAACTTCTCTGATCCATTTATGATCGTGTTTTTTGGAAGTCTTCATTGGCATCGGACCTGTAAACACCAGCCGGTCATAATTAGAAACATGTGAACTGGATAGAGCTCAGTTTGTCATTAACTTTTTGGCATTTTTGTCCAAGATGCTGACTTGAAGCTTAATAATGGTCTAGTAAGCATATCATTTATTTCACAGCTGAGCATACAGTGCACAAAGTCCTCTCAGGGCAGGCTTGAAACATAATAAATGTGATGCTTGTAGAGATATGCAATATACTGTACGTACTAGAGAAGCATAAAACATCATTATTCCTCACGGATCGGAAAGAGGGTAATTAAACCCTAATGCCAGCAGTCAAAGTCAGACTGAAAGGAGTATACCAGTCAAACAACTAAAGATTATCTATTGTATAATGAAAAGTTAGACATGTTTCTGATGTACTTGGCCCATTATTATTTTTTTTCACGTTTTCAAAATCTTTGCTTGTTTTCACTGAATGGGTGAGTTATTGAAAAAAGAGAATAAAAAGGTGGGAGACATGGCATTGCATTAGATATGAGTGAATCAATTCATTAGAATCAAAATTCTACCTGAATTTGTAAAAATAAATTCTGACCTTTAGATTAGATTGGTAGATTTTTATTAAGAGAGGGATAGGAAATAGTGATAGAAAAAGAAAGAGAAAGAAAGGGAAGATAAAAAAAAAAAGAGAAAGAGAGAGAGAGGGAGAAAAAGTGGGAGACAACTTTCCCAGGCATTAAAAGTACTTTTGATTCAGGTAGAATCAATTTGTACATTAATAGAATTTCTTGTTCAATTCAGAAGAATGGGGCACAAAACAAATTTTTGGAAGCTCGCTTACCTCTATACTACATATATTCTGGTTTTGGACTACCAACTGTAGCAAGGCAAGAAGGAGAAGCATCTGTACAGTCAAGATGTGGGATCCTGAAAATTGTCCTTTTGGAATTTAAGGAGTTTGAGGAGTTGCCTCAACAACTGGAAGGGGAAGTGTAGTGTACATGGTGGCTATCCAGATGTCCACCAGAGTAGGCAATCCCACACAAAAAAAAAAAAAAAAAGATTAGATGTCTCTTCTAAGTTTCTAAGTCTGGCCACTCAGTTCTTGTGATATGGACTGCAACCTTTTAAGGGTTTTGATAGTGTGTTTCTATCAGTGCTGAGTTAATCAAAGTATCCAAACTGCACTTTGATTTGAATTTCAAAGAAAATTTGATTTGCCGCAAAGTTGAGTTTCCTCGTGCTTTATGGTAACGAATCAATTTTCACTGAAATGGTGGTAAAAAATAAATCTTACTAACCTCATATATTTGAGGGAAAAATCTTGTGCACGGTTACATGTGACATCATCACATCGGCCAGCGTGATGATGTCATCATGCACCATGCAAGATTTCACCTTGCATCTTGAATCAGGATGGCCGTGGCGTCCTCTCAAATGGATACAGTGAGTATTATTATTTTTTTAACTGATTAATCCCTGAAAGCCCTCATTTTTCATCTCAGATGGCACGATCAGTGATGAACGAGGCATCTGAGGGGTTCAATGGCAGGGATAGGTGCAATCGCCATTCCCCATCATTGCGCCCGTTAAAGCAGCTTTGTGACAAATCAGCAAAATCAAATTTTTGTAAACTTCACTCATCTCTAGTTGCAATATTGTTTTGTATTTGCTTTGTGAGTCTCTGTAATCTACATCTACAGAATTGCTGTCAGACAATTTGCACTATTATACATACTTGGCACCTGAAAACATTTAGAGACCTACAATACTTCTCACAGCTGAGGGTTCAGTCCAATCCAGTCTATTGAATCCTCTATGAGGATATAGGCTGATACATGTACATTGTGCCGATCAGGGCAAGAGAGAGCATTGTGCTGCTGATGTGCTAACCTCACAGAGGATTGTCTCACAGAGGATATAACTAGTGTTGAGCGAATCAAAGTTCACAAAGTGGACTTTGATCCGAATTTCAGGGCCTTCCGCCACCATCTTGCTTGAAGATCTTGGCCAAAATCCTGTGCGTGGTGACGAAATGGTTAAGGTAAGTACTGTATGTTTTTTTTGTTTTTGTTTTAATTTTACACCGGATTATTGCTATCAGATGCCGAGATCATGTATGAACGAGGCATCTGAGGGGTACAATGACGAAGGCGGCATAATCGCTGTTCCCTGTCATTGCACCCACTACTTACAAAGAAATGCCCTTCGTTATGAAGCAATTTCTTTGGGAAAATTCAGATAGGCAACCAAATCAAATTATCCAATACTTGGCTTATCTCTAGATATAACTGTAACAGGCTCTCATTTGTCACAAGTTTAAGGTCTATACAGCTTTTCAGCCTCTGGATGTGAACAATAATATTCCCATCCAAGATGAGTTATTTCTAGGTGAACACAGGTGAACACAATATTTTAAAAATGCTTATACCTTTTATAGAATTATATTTATATTATGATTATTTACACTGGATTGGAAAATTCCTTGAAGAAATGCTGTACAGCACTGTATTGACAGTTGTACCAAATGTTAACTGGACAGGTGGACACTTAACATGATGTAGAAAACTTTAACTTGACTTTTTAAAGGCTTTTGTCATTTGTCAATTTGAAGTTACAGGCAACTATGTATTTAATGTGTTCATTTTCAAGTTAAGGATCGCTGCATCTGTTCTACGAAGCCACTAAATAATAGAATTAGATTTTAGCATGCAACCCATAATATTCATACGTTCTTTACATTGATTATCTTCTGAAAGAACATCTACAATCCAGTTTGAGAAAACAGCCTAGAGCTTACGGCCCTGTATAAATCTTCTCTTCTTATCCCCTATGACTGTCTGGCGATGAATAGAGATGAATACGAGGCAGGATATACCGCTATATCACAGTCTTACCATTTCAAGGCAAAAAAAAAAAAAAGAACAATAAAGCTTTTATGTCTCTAAATTCAGCAGCTTGCTTTCAGGTTTCAGGGAGACAAGCTAAATAACAGCACAAGGAATTGCAATGTTTCACATGGGAATCCCAATTGTTAAAAATGATATTTTCGTGCAGATCTTAGAAAATAGTTGTGACAAAATAAATCTACATTTCTGCTTTTATTCATACAGCCCATATTGTCTTTTATGTTAGGATTTTACCAGGGATGTAGTAATTGAAATTCGGAGGTAGCAGTCACACCCAGGCTCTAGTGACTATAGACACCTGCAGTATAAATGGCACATGTTAGGTTGGGAAGATCTTTGTTACTGACACCACTGCATTTTACCCCCTCTTTTAGGGTTGTTGAATGCACAGAACAAAATAGGAAAAGGTTACTTGGTATGGCTTATTAAAATTACAAAAAAAGTGACATTACTTGAATTATATCTGTTACTTTAAACCCCATTTTTAGGTCTAAATTGTTACGCAGTGGAACCACTGTGACAATCAATGGATTTGAGTCTAACCTTTGTACAAGGATCTTGATTTCACTGCAGGGAATTCATTGGGCTGCTACCTCTTGGAATAGTCTGTGTGTGGTTAGTTGCTGACCCATGGGGTCAAGACGCACAGGTTCATAGTATCAAAGGGACAGGCAAAACTTGATATCAGTAACAGGCAGAAAGAGAATGTGCAAATATGAGAAACAGGTCTGAAGTCAGGGCAGGCAGCAAACGGAAGACACTAATCAGGCACCAGAGGGTAACTATTGGCAGAGGTGGTACATGGACAGACAACGGAACATCACACCTTAGCAAGGAACCTAACAAGCTAAAAAACCTTATTTATCAGGCACCCTCCCATAGGGGTAGGTGCCTTAAGTACCCCAGGTTTACCAGCCATTGGTTGGTGAAGATCAGGGTACACATGCATTGGCCAGGTTGGCAGACGCATGCCACAGCCTGAAGCTGAAGTAGGACAGGACTCAAGAGGCCATATCTACTTTGGGAGGGCAGAAGACTACTGGACAAGCAGCAGGGTGAGTAAAACAGCACCTATGCCTGCTCAGGAAAGCAGTATGGCAGCGAGAACGGGCTGCCAATATAACACAAATTATCTTCTGATCCATTTTATTACACATGTTTTGGGGGAATTTTCACAGAATTGTTTTTCTACTGAGTTTGAAGCCACCACTAGGGGGAGCTTATGGAATACAGATTTATGAGAGCATCTTCAACTGCCAGATGTAGGCAGCAAAAATGCTATTATATAATGGTAAGTCATTTGGTGGCCTTTAATAGAAAACATAAAGCTCCAAACATTATAAAGATAGACTATGAAATTAATCTGCATAGAATTGTGGATACTAAGTATTAAAAGTTTAACATTTTAATTTGAAAACCTCATTTTGTCAAAAACTATCAATGGAACAGATAGTAATTGTCTGTATTGTAATATAGACACACATTCCAAGTTCCCAGCACTGGTCTTGAGCTGAATAAGGGAGGTTGCCTGCTCAATCCTCGATGCCCATGAAGATGAATCATGTGTTTAATTGTCCTGCTCATCCTCATTCATTGGAAGATTGACCTAGTGGGAACTTAATTACTAGAACCTAGAATAGGTGTTCTTGTAGCCATGTTTCAAATGGAGAATAAAAAGTGAGTGTGCTCCTCTACGTGAACTGCAACTACAGTATTTTAGAATGCTTTGAAAAAAATATATTCCCTTGCTAATAGAGGGAGAGGGAGAATCATAGTTTAAAGTGAGACATGTTTCAAATTGGCAAAACTTTTTTTTTTTAAAGCAAAAAATATTCTACATATCTTTAGAGAGAGAATGCACAGTTTTTCTCTCTTCCTCTCCATCTTTATGGGGGGAAAAAAAAACTTTTTCAATTCTCGTGTGTCAGGTATGCATTTGTATTTTAATACTCAGACATTTTATGTCACAAAATAAAAACAATGTACTTCATCTAGAACCATAGCCAAAAAACTTGGCCACCAGTCTTCCTTAATTCCTGGTTGAAAGGAAGCTATGGCTGCCCCCTAGGTTCTTTACCATGGCCCACCACAAGGCCAGATGGACTCAGCTGCTAGGACCCTGGCTATGTTGGCAGAGGAAGATAGCAGAAAGCTGGTGCAAGCTTGCTAGAAGCAGAACCACCAGAACCACTGGGCTGCAAAGATTAGTAGGCAAGCAGGAATAAAACCAGGAGATATGGATAGGGCCAAAACAGCAGAATAATTTTTTTTTTTTTTTTTTTTTTTAAAGTTACATTCAAATTACCAGGAAAATCAGCAGAAGCCAAATCAGTAGATAAGAAGTTAATCCAGAAAACAAGTCACAGTCAGATGACCAGCTGTTATGGTGCAGTAGTAGAGACTAGCATAAACTGCAGGAGCCAGGATACAATGAAATCACAGGCAACTGACAATCACTGAGTAATAGACTTAAATCCCCTGACTAGCTTTTGGATTTGATGCTGAGCCAAGAATATGTTTGGCTAAGCTTCTAGCCTCACTGATAGGTTGACCAGCTGAGATTTGACTGGTTGGCAAGACAACCCTTCCCACTCAGACATGCACAGTATATTGGCTGGGTAAACTCCTGACATGTATATTTCATAACAATTACAAATGATCTTTGTAATACCAGAACTGACCACCAAGTGTGCTGTTGGAGGAAAACACACCTGCAAACTAAACAGAGCATGATCACCTTTTGGACACATGGTATAATAAATAACAGTGCCACCTAGAGTTGGAATAAGTTTCTACAGTATGTTACTTTGCGATGCAATATTATAATAATAGTTTACGTTTTTTTTTTAATGAAAAATGCCAATTAAGGCATTGAGCATCAGGATAATGTCAAATAAAAGAGGAATATCCTCACAAAATTGATTAGTCATGTCTGCAATGTATGGGTAAACAATAGCACGCCATTTACATATAGAGGGCACACATCACCAATTTTTGAAAAATAAATAGAAACTGTCCCTTCCACCTCTTCATCTTCCTCAAGAATTCTATGAAAAAGTATTTAAGGCTTCTAAGAAAAATCATGATACACAGAAACTTTATTATTTTTGAAAAATAAATGGTTTTTACAGAGAAAATGCAAACAAAACATGTTCTTTTTTTAAGCCCTGGAGGCATCTCTACAGGAATGGAGTAATTTCTGAATCCCACCAAATTGTGTTCTAATGTTCGGCAGAAAATACTGCACTTTAGCCGTCTCCTATTTATAAACTTAGCAGTCATTTTTACAAGTTCAGGTAATCTTGCAATCTGCTTTCTGTTACTTTCCCAGCCAGATATAAAATAAATGGAAAATATTTGCCTTGCTAGGGCCTGCTAGGCTTTATAGACAGAGCATATGATTTTGCTATTCCATTTCACTGTAATTCCCCCAGGCTTGCCTCTTTGGGCCATTGCGTTAGTTAATTGGCAATTAAAGCAAATGATGGCAATTAACCAACATTTTTGAACAAATGTATTATGCTCTGAATTGCGTTGCTATATATTTGCAATTAGACGTCTACTTAGCAGTCGTCTCTGGATTCCAGCTCAAGGTGTTGTGTTCTTGCAAAAGAAAACTAGGTCAAAGACAAGTTGTCCGCCGTACAGTATTGTAAATGGAAACCAGAGGTGCAATATTGAACTGATAAACAAATAGGCGATTGGACTTTATGGGTGTCCACACTGGTTCTGTTGACATCATCTAATCAGAGAGGATCTAAAAAGGATGTCTGGTCAATGAAGAATTTGTAAAATGGGTTATGAGTAGAGTTGAGCGAACACCTGGATGTTCGGGTTCGAGAAGTTCGGCCGAACATCCCGGAAATGTTCGGGTTCGGGATCCGAACCCGATCCGAACTTCGTCCCGAACCCGAACCCCATTGAAGTCAATGGGGACCCGAACTTTTCGGCACTAAAACGGCTGTAAAACAGCCCAGGAAAGGGCTAGAGGGCTGCAAAAGGCAGCAACATGTAGGTAAATCCCCTGCAAACAAATGTGGATAGGGAAATTAATTAAAATAAAAATTAAATAAATAAAAATTAACCAAAATCAATTGGAGAGAGGTTCCATAGCAGAGAATCTGGCTTCCCGTCACCCACCACTGGAACAGTCCATTCTCAGATATTTAGGCCCCGGCACCCAGGCAGAGGAGAGAGGTCCCGTAACAGACAATCTGGCTTCATGTCAGCAGAGAATCAGTCTTCATGTCATAGCAGAGAATCAGGCTTCACGTCACCCACCACTGTAAGAGTCCATTTTCATAAATTTAGGCCCAGCACCCAGGCAGAGGAGAGAGGTCCCGTAACAGAGGATCTGGCTTCATGTCAGCAGAGAATCAGTCTGCATGTCATAGCAGAGAATCAGGCTTCACGTCAGCCACCACTGCAACAGTCCATTGTCATAAATTTAGGCCCAGCACCCAGGCAGAGGAGAGAGGTCCCGTAACAGACAATCTGGCTTCATGTCACCAGAGAATCAGTCTGCATGTCATAGCAGAGAATGAGGCTTCACGTCAGCCACCACTGCAACAATCCATTGGCATATATTTAGGCCTAGCACACAGGCAGAGGAGAGGTTCATTCAACTTTGGGTAGCCTTGCAATATAATGGTAAAATGAAAATAAAAATAGGATTGAATGAGGAAGTGCCCTGGAGTCCAATAATATATGGTTATGGGGAGGTAGTTAATGTCTAATCTGGACAAGGGACGGACAGGTCCTGTGGGATCCATGCCTGGTTCATTTTTATGAACGTCAGCTTGTCCACATTGGCTGTAGACAGGCGGCTGCGTTTGTCTGTAATGACGCCCCCTGCCGTGCTGAATACACGTTCAGACAAAACGCTGGCTGCCGGGCAGGCCAGCACCTCCAAGGCATAAAAGGCTAGCTCTGGCCACGTGGACAATTTAGAGACCCAGAAGTTGAATGGGGCCGAACCATCAGTCAGTACGTGGAGGGGTGTGCACACGTACTGTTCCACCATGTTAGTGAAATGTTGCCTCCTGCTAACACGTTGCGTATCAGGTGGTGGTGCAGTTAGCTGTGGCGTGTTGACAAAAGTTTTCCACATCTCTGCCATGCTAACCCTGCCCTCAGAGGAGCTGGCCGTGACACAGCTGCCTTGGCGACCTCTTGCTCCTCCTCTGCCTTGGCCTTGGACTTCCACTTGTTCCCCTGTGACATTTGGGAATGCTCTCAGTAGCGCGTCTACCAACGTGCGCTTGTACTCGCGCATCTTCCTATCACGCTCCAGTGCAGGAAGTAAGGTGGGCACATTGTCTTTGTAGCGTGGATCCAGCAGGGTGGCAACCCAGTAGTCCGCACAGGTTAAAATGTGGGCAACTCTGCTGTCGTTGCGCAGGCACTGCAGCATGTAGTCGCTCATGTGTGCCAGGCTGCCCAGGGGTAAGGACAAGCTGTCCTCTGTGGGAGGCGTATCGTCATCGTCCTGCCTTTCCCCCCAGCCACGCACCAGTGATGGACCCGAGCTGCGTTGGGTGCCACCCCGCTGTGACCATGCTTCATCCTCATCCTCCTCCACCTCCTCCTCATCCTCGTCCTCCTCGTCCTCCAGTAGTGGGCCCTGGCTGGCCACATTTGTACCTGGCCTCTGCTGTTGCCAAAAACCTCCCTCTGAGTCACTTCGAAGAGACTGGCCTGAAAGTGCTAAAAATGACCCCTCTTCCTCCTCCTCCTCCTCCTCCTCCTGGGCCACCTCCTCTTCCATCATCGCCCTAAGTGTTTTCTCAAGGAGACATAGAAGTGGTATTGTAACGCTGATAACGGTGTCATCGCCACTGGCCATGTTGGTGGAGTACTCGAAACAGCGCAACAGGGCACACAGGTCTCGCATGGAGGCCCAGTCATTGGTGGTGAAGTGGTGCTGTTCTGTAGTGCGACTGACCCGTGCGTGCTGCAGCTGAAACTCCACTATGGCCTGCTGCTGCTCGCACAGTCTGTCCAGCATGTGCAAGGTGGAGTTCCACCTGGTGGGCACGTCGCATATGAGGCGGTGAGCGGGAAGGCCGAAGTTACGCTGTAGCGCAGACAGGCGAGCAGCGGCAGGATGTGAACGCCGGAAGCGCGAACAGACGGCCCGCACTTTATGCAGCAGCTCTGACATGTCGGGGTAGTTGTGAATGAACTTCTGCACCACCAAATTCAGCACATGCGCCAAGCAAGGGATGTGCGTCAAATTGGCTAGTCCCAGAGCTGCAACGAGATTTCGCCCATTATCACACACCACCAGGCCGGGCTTGAGGCTCACCGGCAGCAACCACTCGTCGGTCTGTTGTTCAATACCCCGCCACAACTCCTGTGCGGTGTGGGGCCTGTCCCCCAAACATATGAGTTTCAGAATGGCCTGCTGACGTTTACCCCGGGCTGTGCTGAAGTTGGTGGTGAAGGTGTGTGGCTGACTGGATGAGCAGGTGGAAGAAGAGGAGGAGGAAGCCGAGAAGGAGGAGGTGGCAACAGGAGGCAAAGAATGTTGCCCTGCGATCCTTGGCGGCGGAAGGACGTGCGCCAAACAGCTCTCCGCCTGGGGCCCAGCTGCCACTACATTTACCCAGTGTGCAGTTAGGGAGATATAGCGTCCCTGGCCGTGCTTACTGGTCCACGTATCTGTGGTTAGGTGGACCTTGCTACAGATGGCGTTGCGCAGTGCACACTTGATTTTATCGGATACTTGGTTGTGCAGGGAAGGCACGGCTCTCTTGGAGAAGTAGTGCCGGCTGGGAACAACATACTGTGGGACAGCAAGCGACATGAGCTGTTTGAAGCTGTCTGTGTCCACCAGCCTAAATGACAGCATTTCATAGGCCAGTAGTTTAGAAATGCTGGCATTCAGGGCCAGGGATCGAGGGTGGCTAGGTGGGAATTTACGCTTTCTATCAAATGTTTGTGAGATGGAGAGCTGAACGCTGGCGTGTGACATGGTTGAGACGCTTGGTGACGGAGGTGGTGGTGGTGGTGTTGGTGGTACATCCCCTGTTTGCTGGGCGGCAGGTGCCAACGTTCCTCCAGAGGCGGAGGAAGAGGCCGAGGCGGCAGCAGCAGAATAGGCCGAGGCGGCAGCAGCAGAAGAGGTAGCAGGGGGAGCCTGAGTGACTTCCTTGGTTTTAAGGTGTTTACTCCACTGCAGTTCATGCTTTGCATGCAGGTGCCTGGTCATGCAGGTTGTGCTCAGGTTCAGAACGTTAATGCCTCGCTTCAGGCTCTGATGGCACAGCGTGCAAACCACTCGGGTCTTGTCGTCAGCACATTGTTTGAAGAAGTGCCATGCCAGGGAACTCCTTGAAGCTGCCTTTGGGGTGCTCGGTCCCTGATGGCGGCGGTCAGTAGCAGGCGGAGTCTCTTGGCGGCGGGTGTTCTGATTTTGCCCACTGCTCCCTCTTTTGCTACGCTGTTGGCTCGGTCTCACCACTGCCTCTTCCTCCGAACTGTGAAAGTCAGTGGCACGACCTTCATTCCATGTGGGGTCTAGGACCTCATCGTCCCCTGCATCGTCTTCCACCCAGTCTTGATCCCTGACCTCCTGTTCAGTCTGCACACTGCAGAAAGACGCAGCAGTTGGCACCTGTGTTTCGTCATCATCAGAGACATGCTGAGGTGGTATTCCCATGTCCTCATCATCAGGAAACATAAGTGGTTGTGCGTCAGTGCATTCTATGTCTTTCACCGCTGGGGAAGGGCTAGGTGGATGCCCTTGGGAAACCCTGCCAGCGGAGTCTTCAAACAGCATAAGAGACTGCTGCATAACTTGAGGCTGAGACAGTTTCCCTGGTATGCATGGGGGTGATGTGACAGACTGATGGGGTTGGTTTTCAGGCGCCATCTGTGCGCTTTCTGCAGAAGACTGGGTGGGAGATAATGTGAACGTGCTGGATCCACTGTCGGCCACCCAATTGACTAATGCCTGTACCTGCTCAGGCCTTACCATCCTTAGAACGGCATTGGGCCCCACCATATATCGCTGTAAATTCTGGCGGCTACTGGGACCTGAGGTAGTTGGTACACTAGGACGTGTGGATGTGGCAGAACGGCCACGTCCTCTCCCAGCACCAGAGGGTCCACTAACACCACCACGACCATGTCCACGTCCGCGTCCCTTACTAGATGTTTTTCTCATTGTTATGGTTCACCACAACAACAAATATATTATTTGGCCCAATGTATTGTATTCAAATTCAGCGGGATATAAATTTGAGGCCTAGTATTTAGGCGCTGGGTGACCGGTATGGATTTAGTGACAGAATTAGACTTGGAAATGCACAGAAGCGTGTGTGTGAAGTTATTCTGAATGACCCTATGTGCACCTTGAATATTATATACCCTTTTTGGGATAGATTTCAAATAGCTCTGATATAGCAGGAACCACTAAATTATGAAATTGCTAAATTGGGAATTGTATTTCAACCCAGAACAAAAAATGTGCTTTGACGGACACTAAATATCTTGCCCAGCAACAACAGTACAGCGGTAACGAGAGATTTAGCAGGATATAAATTTGAGGCCTAGTATTTAGGCGCTGGGTGACAGGTATGGGTTTAGTGACAGAATTAGACTTGGAAATACACAGTAGCGGGTGTGTGTGAAGTTATTCTGAATGACCCAATGTGCACCTTGAATATTATATACCCTTTTAGGGATAGATTTCAAATAGCTCTGATATAGCAGAAACCACTAAATTATGAAATTGCTAAATTGGGAATTGTATTTCAACCCAGAACAAAAAATGTGCTTTGACGGACACTAAATAACTTTCCCAGCTACAACAGGACAGCGGTAACGAGAGATTTAGCAGGATATAAATTTGAGGCCTAGTATTTAGGCGCTGGGTGACAGGTATGGGTTTAGTGACAGAATTAGACTTGGAAATACACAGTAGCGGGTGTGTGTGAAGTTATTCTGAATGACCCAATGTGCACCTTGAATATTATATACCCTTTTAGGGATAGATTTCAAATAGCTCTGATATAGCAGAAACCACTAAATTATGAAATTGCTAAATTGGGAATTGTACTTCAACCCAGAACAAAAAATGTGCTTTGACGGACACTAAATAACTTTCCCAGCTACAACAGGACAGCGGTAACGAGAGATTTAGCGGGATATAAATTTGAGGCCTAGTATTTAGGCGCTGGGTGACAGGTATGGGTTTAGTGACAGAATTAGACTTGGAAATACACAGTAGCGGGTGTGTGTGAAGTTATTCTGAATGACCCTATGTGCACCTTCAATATGATCTACCCTTTTAGGGATAGATTTCAAATAGCTCTGATATAGCAGAAACCACTAAATTATGAAATTGCTAAATTGGGAATTGTATTTCAACCCAGAACAAAAAATGTGCTTTGACGGACACTAAATAACTTTCCCAGCTACAACAGGACAGCGGTAACGAGAGATTTAGCAGGATATAAATTTGAGGCCTAGTATTTAGGCGCTGGGTGACAGGTATGGGTTTAGTGACAGAATTAGACTTGAAAATACACAGTAGCGGGTGTGTGTGAAGTTATTCTGAATGACCCAATGTGCACCTTGAATATTATATACCCTTTTAGGGATAGATTTCAAATAGCTCTGATATAGCAGAAACCACTAAATTATGAAATTGCTAAATTGGGAATTGTACTTCAACCCAGAACAAAAAATGTGCTTTGACGGACACTAAATATCTTTCCAAGCAACAACAGTACAGCGGTAACGAGAGATTTAGCAGGATATAAATTTGAGGCCTAGTATTTAGGCGCTGGGTGACAGGTATGGGTTTAGTGACAGAATTAGACTTGGAAATACACAGTAGCGGGTGTGTGTGAAGTTATTCTGAATGACCCAATGTGCACCTTGAATATTATATACCCTTTTAGGGATAGATTTCAAATAGCTCTGATATAGCAGAAACCACTAAATTATGAAATTGCTAAATTGGGAATTGTACTTCAACCCAGAACAAAAAATGTGCTTTGACGGACACTAAATAACTTTCCCAGCTACAACAGGACAGCGGTAACGAGAGATTTAGCGGGATATAAATTTGAGGCCTAGTATTTAGGCGCTGGGTGACAGGTATGGGTTTAGTGACAGAATTAGACTTGGAAATACACAGTAGCGGGTGTGTGTGAAGTTATTCTGAATGACCCTATGTGCACCTTCAATATGATCTACCCTTTTAGGGATAGATTTCAAATAGCTCTGATATAGCAGAAACCACTAAATTATGAAATTGCTAAATTGGGAATTGTATTTCAACCCAGAAGAAAAAATGTGCTTTGACGGACACTAAATAACTTTCCCAGCTACAACAGGACAGCGGTAACGAGAGATTTAGCAGGATATAAATTTGAGGCCTAGTATTTAGGCGCTGGGTGACAGGTATGGGTTTAGTGACAGAATTAGACTTGAAAATACACAGTAGCGGGTGTGTGTGAAGTTATTCTGAATGACCCAATGTGCACCTTGAATATTATATACCCTTTTAGGGATAGATTTCAAATAGCTCTGATATAGCAGAAACCACTAAATTATGAAATTGCTAAATTGGGAATTGTACTTCAACCCAGAACAAAAAATGTGCTTTGACGGACACTAAATAACTTTCCCAGCTACAACAGGACAGCGGTAACGAGAGATTTAGCAGGATATAAATTTGAGGCCTAGTATTTAGGCGCTGGGTGACAGGTATGGGTTTAGTGACAGAATTAGACTTGAAAATACACAGTAGCGGGTGTGTGTGAAGTTATTCTGAATGACCCAATGTGCACCTTGAATATTATATACCCTTTTAGGGATAGATTTCAAATAGCTCTGATATAGCAGAAACCACTAAATTATGAAATTGCTAAATTGGGAATTGTACTTCAACCCAGAACAAAAAATGTGCTTTGACGGACACTAAATAACTTTCCCAGCTACAACAGGACAGCGGTAACGAGAGATTTAGCGGGATATAAATTTGAGGCCTAGTATTTAGGCGCTGGGTGACCGGTATGGATTTAGTGACAGAATTAGACTGGGATATGGCCAAAAAATAACCACACTATTGCTGGTTAAATGCACTTGGTGACGGGCGCAGCTTGCCCCTGATGTAGTATATGGCCAAAAAATGAACAGACTATTGCTGGTTAAATGCACTTGGTGTCACAGCTTGACCAACCACACTACTGAGGGTTAAATGCACTTGGTGACGGGCGCAGCTTGCCCCTGATGTAGTATATGGCCAAAAAATAAACAGACTATTGCTGGTTAAATGCACTTGGTGTGACAGCTTCACCCTGATGTAGGCTTTAGCCAGAAAACAACCACACCATTGAGGGTTAAATGCACTTGGTGACAGGCGCAGCTTGCCCCTGATTTTGTATATGGCCAAAAAATGAACAGACTATTGCTGGTTAAATGCACTTGGTGTGACAGCTTCACCCTGATGTAGGCTTTAGCCAAAAAACAACCACACCATTGAGGGTTAAATGCACTTGGTGACAGGCGCAGCTTGCCCCTGATTTTGTATATGGCCAAAAAATGAACAGACTATTGCTGGTTAAATGCACTTGGTGTGACAGCTTCACCCTGATGTAGGCTTTAGCCAAAAAACAACCACACCATTGAGGGTTAAATGCACTTGGTCGCAGCTTGTGCTGGCGCACCACAAGACACAAAATGGCCGCCGATCACCCCAGAAAAATGTGACTGACAAACGGTCTGGGCAGCCTAAAAACAGTGAGCAATTGAGGATCAGCAGCTCAATGATCCACAGCTGCAGATCGATCAGTTAATCAAGTCCTTTGGAGGAGTTAATCTGCCTAATCTCGCCCTACTGTCGCAGCCGCAACCTCTCCCTACGCTAATCAGAGCAGAGTGACGGGCGGCGCTATGTGACTCCAGCTTAAATAGAGGCTGGGTCACATGGTGCTCTGGCCAATCACAGCCATGCCAATAGTAGGCATGGCTGTGATGGCCTCTTGGGGCAAGTAGTATGACGCTTGTTGATTGGCTGCTTTGCAGCCTTTCAAAAAGCGCCAAGAAAGCGTCACAAAAGCGCCAAGAAAGCGACGAACACCGAACCCGAACCCGGACTTTTACGAAAATGTCCGGGTTCGGGTCCGTGTCACGGACACCCCAAAATTCGGTACGAACCCGAACTATACAGTTCGAGTTCGCTCATCCCTAGTTATGAGTAGAGTTGAGCGAACACCTGGATGTTCGGGTTCGAGAAGTTCGGCCGAACATCCCGGAAATGTTCGGGTTCGGGATCCGAACCCGATCCGAACTTCGTCCCGAACCCGAACCCCATTGAAGTCAATGGGGACCCGAACTTTTCGGCACTAAAACGGCTGTAAAACAGCCCAGGAAAGGGCTAGAGGGCTGCAAAAGGCAGCAACATGTAGGTAAATCCCCTGCAAACAAATGTGGATAGGGAAATTAATTAAAATAAAAATTAAATAAATAAAAATTAACCAAAATCAATTGGAGAGAGGTTCCATAGCAGAGAATCTGGCTTCCCGTCACCCACCACTGGAACAGTCCATTCTCAGATATTTAGGCCCCGGCACCCAGGCAGAGGAGAGAGGTCCCGTAACAGACAATCTGGCTTCATGTCACCAGAGAATCAGTCTGCATGTCATAGCAGAGAATGAGGCTTCACGTCAGCCACCACTGCAACAATCCATTGGCATATATTTAGGCCTAGCACACAGGCAGAGGAGAGGTTCATTCAACTTTGGGTAGCCTTGCAATATAATGGTAAAATGAAAATAAAAATAGGATTGAATGAGGAAGTGCCCTGGAGTCCAATAATATATGGTTATGGGGAGGTAGTTAATGTCTAATCTGGACAAGGGACGGACAGGTCCTGTGGGATCCATGCCTGGTTCATTTTTATGAACGTCAGCTTGTCCACATTGGCTGTAGACAGGCGGCTGCGTTTGTCTGTAATGACGCCCCCTGCCGTGCTGAATACACGTTCAGACAAAACGCTGGCTGCCGGGCAGGCCAGCACCTCCAAGGCATAAAAGGCTAGCTCTGGCCACGTGGACAATTTAGAGACCCAGAAGTTGAATGGGGCCGAACCATCAGTCAGTACGTGGAGGGGTGTGCACACGTACTGTTCCACCATGTTAGTGAAATGTTGCCTCCTGCTAACACGTTGCGTATCAGGTGGTGGTGCAGTTAGCTGTGGCGTGTTGACAAAAGTTTTCCACATCTCTGCCATGCTAACCCTGCCCTCAGAGGAGCTGGCCGTGACACAGCTGCCTTGGCGACCTCTTGCTCCTCCTCTGCCTTGGCCTTGGGCTTCCACTTGTTCCCCTGTGACATTTGGGAATGCTCTCAGTAGCGCGTCTACCAACGTGCGCTTGTACTCGCGCATCTTCCTATCACGCTCCAGTGCAGGAAGTAAGGTGGGCACATTGTCTTTGTAGCGTGGATCCAGCAGGGTGGCAACCCAGTAGTCCGCACAGGTTAAAATGTGGGCAACTCTGCTGTCGTTGCGCAGGCACTGCAGCATGTAGTCGCTCATGTGTGCCAGGCTGCCCAGGGGTAAGGACAAGCTGTCCTCTGTGGGAGGCGTATCGTCATCGTCCTGCCTTTCCCCCCAGCCACGCACCAGTGATGGACCCGAGCTGCGTTGGGTGCCACCCCGCTGTGACCATGCTTCATCCTCATCCTCCTCCACCTCCTCCTCATCCTCGTCCTCCTCGTCCTCCAGTAGTGGGCCCTGGCTGGCCACATTTGTACCTGGCCTCTGCTGTTGCCAAAAACCTCCCTCTGAGTCACTTCGAAGAGACTGGCCTGAAAGTGCTAAAAATGACCCCTCTTCCTCCTCCTCCTCCTCCTCCTCCTGGGCCACCTCCTCTTCCATCATCGCCCTAAGTGTTTTCTCAAGGAGACATAGAAGTGGTATTGTAACGCTGATAACGGTGTCATCGCCACTGGCCATGTTGGTGGAGTACTCGAAACAGCGCAACAGGGCACACAGGTCTCGCATGGAGGCCCAGTCATTGGTGGTGAAGTGGTGCTGTTCTGTAGTGCGACTGACCCGTGCGTGCTGCAGCTGAAACTCCACTATGGCCTGCTGCTGCTCGCACAGTCTGTCCAGCATGTGCAAGGTGGAGTTCCACCTGGTGGGCACGTCGCATATGAGGCGGTGAGCGGGAAGGCCGAAGTTACGCTGTAGCGCAGACAGGCGAGCAGCGGCAGGATGTGAACGCCGGAAGCGCGAACAGACGGCCCGCACTTTATGCAGCAGCTCTGACATGTCGGGGTAGTTGTGAATGAACTTCTGCACCACCAAATTCAGCACATGCGCCAAGCAAGGGATGTGCGTCAAATTGGCTAGTCCCAGAGCTGCAACGAGATTTCGCCCATTATCACACACCACCAGGCCGGGCTTGAGGCTCACCGGCAGCAACCACTCGTCGGTCTGTTGTTCAATACCCCGCCACAACTCCTGTGCGGTGTGGGGCCTGTCCCCCAAACATATGAGTTTCAGAATGGCCTGCTGACGTTTACCCCGGGCTGTGCTGAAGTTGGTGGTGAAGGTGTGTGGCTGACTGGATGAGCAGGTGGAAGAAGAGGAGGAGGAAGCCGAGAAGGAGGAGGTGGCAACAGGAGGCAAAGAATGTTGCCCTGCGATCCTTGGCGGCGGAAGGACGTGCGCCAAACAGCTCTCCGCCTGGGGCCCAGCTGCCACTACATTTACCCAGTGTGCAGTTAGGGAGATATAGCGTCCCTGGCCGTGCTTACTGGTCCACGTATCTGTGGTTAGGTGGACCTTGCTACAGATGGCGTTGCGCAGTGCACACTTGATTTTATCGGATACTTGGTTGTGCAGGGAAGGCACGGCTCTCTTGGAGAAGTAGTGCCGGCTGGGAACAACATACTGTGGGACAGCAAGCGACATGAGCTGTTTGAAGCTGTCTGTGTCCACCAGCCTAAATGACAGCATTTCATAGGCCAGTAGTTTAGAAATGCTGGCATTCAGGGCCAGGGATCGAGGGTGGCTAGGTGGGAATTTACGCTTTCTATCAAATGTTTGTGAGATGGAGAGCTGAACGCTGGCGTGTGACATGGTTGAGACGCTTGGTGACGGAGGTGGTGGTGGTGGTGTTGGTGGTACATCCCCTGTTTGCTGGGCGGCAGGTGCCAACGTTCCTCCAGAGGCGGAGGAAGAGGCCGAGGCGGCAGCAGCAGAATAGGCCGAGGCGGCAGCAGCAGAAGAGGTAGCAGGGGGAGCCTGAGTGACTTCCTTGGTTTTAAGGTGTTTACTCCACTGCAGTTCATGCTTTGCATGCAGGTGCCTGGTCATGCAGGTTGTGCTCAGGTTCAGAACGTTAATGCCTCGCTTCAGGCTCTGATGGCACAGCGTGCAAACCACTCGGGTCTTGTCGTCAGCACATTGTTTGAAGAAGTGCCATGCCAGGGAACTCCTTGAAGCTGCCTTTGGGGTGCTCGGTCCCAGATGGCGGCGGTCAGTAGCAGGCGGAGTCTCTTGGCGGCGGGTGTTCTGCTTTTGCCCACTGCTCCCTCTTTTGCTACGCTGTTGGCTCGGTCTCACCACTGCCTCTTCCTCCGAACTGTGAAAGTCAGTGGCACGACCTTCATTCCATGTGGGGTCTAGGACCTCATCGTCCCCTGCATCGTCTTCCACCCAGTCTTGATCCCTGACCTCCTGTTCAGTCTGCACACTGCAGAAAGACGCAGCAGTTGGCACCTGTGTTTCGTCATCATCAGAGACATGCTGAGGTGGTATTCCCATGTCCTCATCATCAGGAAACATAAGTGGTTGTGCGTCAGTGCATTCTATGTCTTTCACCGCTGGGGAAGGGCTAGGTGGATGCCCTTGGGAAACCCTGCCAGCGGAGTCTTCAAACAGCATAAGAGACTGCTGCATAACTTGAGGCTGAGACAGTTTCCCTGGTATGCATGGGGGTGATGTGACAGACTGATGGGGTTGGTTTTCAGGCGCCATCTGTGCGCTTTCTGCAGAAGACTGGGTGGGAGATAATGTGAACGTGCTGGATCCACTGTCGGCCACCCAATTGACTAATGCCTGTACCTGCTCAGGCCTTACCATCCTTAGAACGGCATTGGGCCCCACCATATATCGCTGTAAATTCTGGCGGCTACTGGGACCTGAGGTAGTTGGTACACTAGGACGTGTGGATGTGGCAGAACGGCCACGTCCTCTCCCAGCACCAGAGGGTCCACTAACACCACCACGACCATGTCCACGTCCGCGTCCCTTACTAGATGTTTTTCTCATTGTTATGGTTCACCACAACAACAAATATATTATTTGGCCCAATGTATTGTATTCAAATTCAGCGGGATATAAATTTGAGGCCTAGTATTTAGGCGCTGGGTGACCGGTATGGATTTAGTGACAGAATTAGACTTGGAAATGCACAGAAGCGT
The DNA here is from genome assembly GCF_014858855.1 of Bufo gargarizans. Taxonomy (NCBI): domain Eukaryota; kingdom Metazoa; phylum Chordata; class Amphibia; order Anura; family Bufonidae; genus Bufo; species Bufo gargarizans. Next base: position 55,456,864 of record NC_058088.1, read on the forward strand.
GTGTGTGAAGTTATTCTGAATGACCCTATGTGCACCTTGAATATTATATACCCTTTTTGGGATAGATTTCAAATAGCTCTGATATAGCAGGAACCACTAAATTATGAAATTGCTAAATTGGGAATTGTATTTCAACCCAGAACAAAAAATGTGCTTTGACGGACACTAAATATCTTGCCCAGCAACAACAGTACAGCGGTAACGAGAGATTTAGCAGGATATAAATTTGAGGCCTAGTATTTAGGCGCTGGGTGACAGGTATGGGTTTAGTGACAGAATTAGACTTGGAAATACACAGTAGCGGGTGTGTGTGAAGTTATTCTGAATGACCCAATGTGCACCTTGAATATTATATACCCTTTTAGGGATAGATTTCAAATAGCTCTGATATAGCAGAAACCACTAAATTATGAAATTGCTAAATTGGGAATTGTACTTCAACCCAGAACAAAAAATGTGCTTTGACGGACACTAAATATCTTTCCAAGCAACAACAGTACAGCGGTAACGAGAGATTTAGCAGGATATAAATTTGAGGCCTAGTATTTAGGCGCTGGGTGACAGGTATGGGTTTAGTGACAGAATTAGACTTGGAAATACACAGTAGCGGGTGTGTGTGAAGTTATTCTGAATGACCCAATGTGCACCTTGAATATTATATACCCTTTTAGGGATAGATTTCAAATAGCTCTGATATAGCAGAAACCACTAAATTATGAAATTGCTAAATTGGGAATTGTATTTCAACCCAGAACAAAAAATGTGCTTTGACGGACACTAAATATGTTGCCCAGCAACAACAGTACAGCGGTAACGAGAGATTTAGCAGGATATAAATTTGAGGCCTAGTATTTAGGCGCTGGGTGACAGGTATGGGTTTAGTGACAGAATTAGACTTGAAAATACACAGTAGCGGGTGTGTGTGAAATTATTCTGAATGACCCAATGTGCACCTTGAATATTATATACCCTTTTAGGGATAGATTTCAAATAGCTCTGATATAGCAGAAACCACTAAATTATGAAATTGCTAAATTGGGAATTGTACTTCAACCCAGAACAAAAAATGTGCTTTGACGGACACTAAATATCTTTCCAAGCAACAACAGTACAGCGGTAACGAGAGATTTAGCAGGATATAAATTTGAGGCCTAGTATTTAGGCGCTGGGTGACAGGTATGGGTTTAGTGACAGAATTAGACTTGGAAATACACAGTAGCGGGTGTGTGTGAAGTTATTCTGAATGACCCAATGTGCACCTTGAATATTATATACCCTTTTAGGGATAGATTTCAAATAGCTCTGATATAGCAGAAACCACTAAATTATGAAATTGCTAAATTGGGAATTGTACTTCAACCCAGAACAAAAAATGTGCTTTGACGGACACTAAATAACTTTCCCAGCTACAACAGGACAGCGGTAACGAGAGATTTAGCGGGATATAAATTTGAGGCCTAGTATTTAGGCGCTGGGTGACAGGTATGGGTTTAGTGACAGAATTAGACTTGGAAATACACAGTAGCGGGTGTGTGTGAAGTTATTCTGAATGACCCTATGTGCACCTTCAATATGATCTACCCTTTTAGGGATAGATTTCAAATAGCTCTGATATAGCAGAAACCACTAAATTATGAAATTGCTAAATTGGGAATTGTATTTCAACCCAGAAGAAAAAATGTGCTTTGACGGACACTAAATAACTTTCCCAGCTACAACAGGACAGCGGTAACGAGAGATTTAGCAGGATATAAATTTGAGGCCTAGTATTTAGGCGCTGGGTGACCGGTATGGATTTAGTGACAGAATTAGACTGGGATATGGCCAAAAAATAACCACACTATTGCTGGTTAAATGCACTTGGTGACGGGCGCAGCTTGCCCCTGATGTAGTATATGGCCAAAAAATGAACAGACTATTGCTGGTTAAATGCACTTGGTGTCACAGCTTGACCAACCACACTACTGAGGGTTAAATGCACTTGGTGACGGGCGCAGCTTGCCCCTGATGTAGTATATGGCCAAAAAATAAACAGACTATTGCTGGTTAAATGCACTTGGTGTGACAGCTTCACCCTGATGTAGGCTTTAGCCAGAAAACAACCACACCATTGAGGGTTAAATGCACTTGGTGACAGGCGCAGCTTGCCCCTGATTTTGTATATGGCCAAAAAATGAACAGACTATTGCTGGTTAAATGCACTTGGTGTGACAGCTTCACCCTGATGTAGGCTTTAGCCAAAAAACAACCACACCATTGAGGGTTAAATGCACTTGGTGACAGGCGCAGCTTGCCCCTGATTTTGTATATGGCCAAAAAATGAACAGACTATTGCTGGTTAAATGCACTTGGTGTGACAGCTTCACCCTGATGTAGGCTTTAGCCAAAAAACAACCACACCATTGAGGGTTAAATGCACTTGGTGACAGGCGCAGCTTGCCCCTGATTTTGTATATGGCCAAAAAATGAACAGACTATTGCTGGTTAAATGCACTTGGTGTGACAGCTTCACCCTGATGTAGGCTTTAGCCAAAAAACAACCACACCATTGAGGGTTAAATGCACTTGGTGACAGGCGCAGCTTGCCCCTGATTTTGTATATGGCCAAAAAATGAACAGACTATTGCTGGTTAAATGCACTTGGTGTGACAGCTTCACCCTGATGTAGGCTTTAGCCAAAAAACAACCACACCATTGAGGGTTAAATGCACTTGGTCGCAGCTTGTGCTGGCGCACCACAAGACACAAAATGGCCGCCGATCACCCCAGAAAAATGTGACTGACAAACGGTCTGGGCAGCCTAAAAACAGTGAGCAATTGAGGATCAGCAGCTCAGTGATCCACAGCTGCAGATCGATCAGTTAATCAAGTCCTTTGGAGGAGTTAATCTGCCTAATCTCGCCCTACTGTCGCAGCCGCAACCTCTCCCTACGCTAATCAGAGCAGAGTGACGGGCGGCGCTATGTGACTCCAGCTTAAATAGAGGCTGGGTCACATGGTGCTCTGGCCAATCACAGCCATGCCAATAGTAGGCATGGCTGTGATGGCCTCTTGGGGCAAGTAGTATGACGCTTGTTGATTGGCTGCTTTGCAGCCTTTCAAAAAGCGCCAAGAAAGCGTCACAAAAGCGCCAAGAAAGCGACGAACACCGAACCCGAACCCGGACTTTTACGAAAATGTCCGGGTTCGGGTCCGTGTCACGGACACCCCAAAATTCGGTACGAACCCGAACTATACAGTTCGAGTTCGCTCATCCCTAGTTATGAGGGGTAAAATAAGTTATACTTATCTTTCTGATCCCCCGCCACTAGTGATCCAGCACTTCCCAATAACAGCCAATATTTGGTTGAGGCGGTTCACCATTGCAACCAGTTATAGGCTGTGAGGTCATTGAACCAGGATAAATAGAGATCACCAACTTGAGTCTGTTTAAAAAAAATAGTTAATTGGCTGTACTACAACATCGTGGCATTTTTTGCAATTTTTGTAAATAGTGGTGAGAAAGCACCACAGAAATATTTCCATGTCATCTCCTTAAACAGGTTGTCCCATTGCAATCACTAGGTTTCCGATTGGAGAGAGACCGACTGATGGGGCCCTCATCAATCCTATGAATGGTGGCTCTATGTTGGAATCGAGTGGAGATTATGCATGTGTCCTGCCTCTCATTTCAACTCTATGGGACTACGGGAGGTAGCCAAGCGCTTGTACTCAGCTAGTTCTAGCAGTCCCATAGAGCTGAATGCCTCAGCTCACTTCATATGGACAACACAAGTCATCGTTCTCGCGATTGCCAGAGGTCCCAGCAGTTTGACCAAACTGCTGAAACTGTTGTCTCCTATCCTGTTGTTAAAGGATAAGTATTTGTAATGGGATACACTCTCTAAATAAAGATTTGGTATTACCATACATACACAGTATTTGATTCTAAGGATATCAGAATCCTTCCATTTTTTTATTTAAGCTCTTGTATAGACACTACCTTTAGATTAGTTCAACTAATTAATTAAGCCTTGAATAGCCAAAAAGGAGGCTACATGCCCAAATGAACATTCAGATCAGCTCTCCACCATGAGTATCCTGCAGTAACTCAAGATATTTTCTTAACTTTTCACCTTTGATTGTAATTTTCATAATCTGTCACCGGGCTTATTATAATTGTAATAGACGGATTCCTGTGATACACGGGAAAGGTCTAACTGGATAGCAGAATTTCACCTATAGCATTCTCCTTTTCTAAAACTTTGGTTAGGATCAAAATGCTCTCAGCTGGCCTGAGGACTTACAGAGTAAGTGTCACTCTCTGATCCAGTAGTTGGTTCTCTGGATAGTGTCTAGTAGGCGATGTCAGAGTTATGTTTTCCATGGGCCACATTAAACAAAGAGTTAGTCATTCCATTGCAAAAATCATTTGTCCAAAATTCAGCTTTTCATTGAGGTGTTTTTTTTTTTAGAAAGTAAATGTTTAATTCTGAGTTATTAGAAGAGGTTTCTCATCTCTTGATCAGAAAGAAGGGTGGTTACAAAAGGCGTATGTCTTTCTGGAGGACCCATCCCATCCAGTCGTGCATTACACAGTCAGGCCATTGATTTAAATAGACATTGTGTAATGCTAATTTTTTTCCTGCAGAGGTGCTGCAGGGAAATTTTACACTAAAAGAGTCATTTACTATGCTGAAATATGCCTAAATTAGGTCTATTTTAGTCACAGATTGGGATACAACGGTTAGACTTTGTCAAAATCACGCCCATTCTAAAATTTGAGCGTGTCATGGGGGGAGAGGGAACAGGCCGGCAGGCTCGTCTCATTTACCATTTTCTGTACTTAATTTAGGTGTAAAAAAGGTCTTAATGTAAGCTGCCTTACATTTAGAATTGGTACTGCATGCGCTGAAGTTATGGAGAGGCCGGCGCTTCTTCATAACTTCGAAGGAACCACCGCCAGCACAGGGCCTTCATTAAGACTGGCTTATAAATGCTGATCTTAATAAAAGGGGCCCTTAGCGCCAGCTTTCTCCACAGATTATAACTGATCAGCAGAAGGGGTCCTTTTTGATCAGTTTATTGTCAGGAGACTTTTCTAACAAGTAGCGATTTGCCAAGAAGGACAACCCTTTTACAGAGGTTGCCCCAGTTTAACATTTCCTGCAGTTAGGGGATGTGTCTAATTTGACTTGGGTCTGACAACTGAAGCCCACAAGAATCAGGAGAATGGGGGATCGTGTAACCCCCTTTGAATGGCTTGGTAAACTTGCGTATGCACTGCCACTCCATTCAACTCTTTGGCCTGAGATAGCCCAGTGCTTGTACATAGTTATCTCCTGTATTCTCATAAAGTTAAGTGGACTGGTGGATACACAGTTGTGTCTAATGCTACAGGGGAACAAAGGTAGCTGTTCTAGTGATCCGCAGGTGCCCCAGCGGTTGACATTCCCCATCCTCTTGATCAGATACTTATCTCCTGTCCAAACATAGAGTGAAAGACAAACCAAACCAGCACAATAAAGTACATTTCACATAGTTAAAGGAATGGTCCCACAAAAAAAATATTCAACAGTTTTCAAACCAGCAGCTGGATCTGAATACTTTTATAATTGCTTGTAATTAAAGATTTAGCATAACTACTGAGTTATTCAATACAATGAATCTGTATAGTGCCATCTGCTGTCTCTTTTTTTTTCTTATTTCTTTGACCTGCTCATTTAGAAGGCTGCACATGCTCAGTTTCATCCTCCAACTGTCTGAGCTGTGATAGGGAGAGCTGAGACACACCCCCTGAGCTGTGATAGGGATAGCTGAGACACGCCCCCTGATATGTGATGGGGAGAGCTGAGACACGCCCCCTGAGCTGTGATAGGGATAGCTGAGACACGCCACCTGATCTGTGATGGGGAGAGCTGAGACACGCCCCCTGAGCTGTGATAGGGAGATCTGAGACACGCCCCCTTATCTGCAGCAGAAAAGACACTCTCCTTGATCTGCCAGCTTGATATACATCTAGCAGAGCAATGAATGTTGAGATCTCTGGATCCATGTGTACATGTACAGAGCTGGTTTTAATTTTGTTAGAAAGAGGTTGTCAGGTAGTATATACTCTAATTATATGATGGCTAATTTTCATTTTATACATTAGTCATGGGATAACTCCTTTAACTCTTGATTAACTAACTTTTATTTTTTATACATTTAAAAGTGCAAAAAAGTTGATGGTTTTTGTATTTTTTTTTTCTTTGCCGTTCAATCAATGCAAATGTGAATTCTTCCAGATGCTGCTATGACTCTAAAGGAAGATTCTTAAAAGATATGAACTGCATTTATTTTCTTGTGAAATTCTATAGATCTTGGATTCGACAAACCAAAGACATCAGAAAGATGAACCTATGGAGAGGCATGGGCTCATGTCCTCCTCACAGGCAGAGCAGACAACACAGTAACCGCATCTAAAGGCCTCTTATCTTCATCCACAGAGCATTGCGGACACAGCTGCCCATCTTTGATGCTTTGTGTATCTACACAGATGGTGAAGTTGGAGAAGAGAAAGCATGGAGATGAGTTTTTTATGCTTTATCCTCTCTTGTATATTCGAAAAGGCTGGCTGGATACAGCTGCAGCTGTGCATGTCTCTACCTTGGCATTCAATGTTTATTCCGAGAGATGAAACCTCAAAAATCTTGGCGTGCTTGAAGCATCTACAACTTAACGCATCCTTAGAAGACGGTGCAGTGTGCAGACCTGTTGATACCACTTACTTCTAGCTGGACAGCCTTCATTTATTTTAATCAGAACATAGGTCAGGTCTACCTCTGGCTCCCGGCTAATTGCGGATGGGTAATTTAAAATGTCAGATTTCTTTCTTCTTGGGAGAAAAAAGGATACGTCTCAAGAAAGAAAATCTGTCAAGCTCACACATGCATAATGGATCTAGATTAAGCAGCAGAGGGGACGCAGGTTAGTCCATGGATTTTCTCTTTGTTGGTAATGTCAACCCTATAATTTGATGTGCGATCGTCAACAGAGAGAAATGCATTTATCTGATCCAGGAAGAAATAGATCCAAAGATACAAAAGAAGATTTCATGTTTCAAAAAATATCGCTGCGCTCACTAATTACAACTGTCGACAATCTTTCATAAGGGCAGAGTGTGCTAATGCAATCGGAATTTTGTTTTTACTGTCTAAGGAAATTATTATGATGTGATAAAATATAATCCGTAAGAGTAAAGCAAAAAATAAATAAAAAATAAATGAATAAATAAATAAGATGTTTCCTTGTAACAATTGAAAGTAGCAAAACAATAATGTGCAAAAACGATCTGTTGATTTGACAGATTCACCTATGTAAGAAACTATCAGGAAATGTAATTTGGATCATGTCCTTATGATTTTGGGAAACCCTGTCAGGAGATGTTTATCCTATATGTGTCTATGTGTGGACACCCAGTGGTTGGGATGTGAATCGCAGTTTATCAGGAGTTTTGCTGACATGTCTAAATAATGACTTCAATTTGTGTGAGAAACAGCATGTTGCCATTCACATCATTCAGAAATAAATGTAGCCATGGAAATCCGCATATTTATTTATCATATTGTGCAGGAAGTTTTTCTTTTCTCTGTGATTTTTACACACAGGAGTCAATTCCAAAAGAAACCAAGAAACCTTTGCAAATATGAGGAGGACATACAAGCACCATGCTGGGATTCAAGCCTGCCCTATACTGTAGACCATCCAGGAAAAAGCAAAATTGAGCAGAAAAGTTTTTGGCGGAAGGGAGGGGGGGTGCTGCTCTGTAGTAAAGAAGCCTCAAAGCCTTATTTAGGGAGTGCTTAGTCAGTACTGTAGTCAGATGACACTTCCATCACCCCCAAAAAGCTAAAAGTTCTATAGAGGAAAGGTCTGGCTGGATGCACTATTCCCCTGAGGGTGAAATGTTGTATTACATGTCGGCTCTTCAGATTAGTGTCTGATGGCTCAGGTACACAAGAGTAAAAGTTGCTGCTTATAAAGGATGGTCCACTTGGGCAGTAATTAATAGGGATGTCTCCAGAGAAATAGTGAGGAGTTCACCAAATGTGGTGGTTAGAGATGAGCGAATTTCTCAAAAATTTGATTCCGCTGGGTCGCCAAATTTTCAGAAAAGATTAGACTTTATTTGTGGCAAATCGTGTTAAAAAACAGCTATTTCCTAGCTTCAGGGAGCCTGTATAGTGGTGTAGAACATTGTGCCTTGCAGTAACACGCATAGGGAGTCTGCTGTGGTAGTGAAATAATACTGTGAGTCAGTATGACACGCATATGACAGGCGTCGCTTTTAGAATCACTGCACACTTCACTTATTTGGGCAGTCACGGGGCCAAAACTGACCAAATAACTAATGTGAACTCAGCCTTACAGGTCAATGTAAGCGCCAGGTATAAAGAACCAGGCAGAGGCCCAAGATCCTACTGTAAAATAGCGCACTCCTTTTACACCGTTGTCAGCTGATTCCACATAGATGTGTTCAAAACCTGTTCTATTAAACGCTTATACAAGTAGAAACCCATGACAGAGTGAAGAGGGTGTCAGCAGTAAGTTTGTGTTGACATCAATTATTATTTTGCCCTTCCTCTGATCCGTCAGAACAATAACCCACCAAAAAACGGATCTTGTTTGTTGAGCATACGCCTTCACTCGGTGAGCATTTGGTCAGTAATCCATCAGTATTGCTAAAGCAAAGAAAAACAGGAGTTGATCCAAAACAGAGATGACACACGAATATAATATTTGCATGTCTTCTGTGTTTTGTACCCACTCCTGCTTTTGGCTACCAAATCATAAGCTAATTCTGATGGGACCATACAGGCCTTACAACTGCTACAGAGACAGGATCCGTTGTGCGTCTCATTTTTCCTTCCTTCTGAAAGATCAGCTGAAGGGTCAAATAAATTATGATGTCAACCAGGCCAAAAAGGCAAAATAGTGGCCCAGTCATGGAGTGGGGAGGGTGGGAGAAAAGCTTGAGAAGTCCACAGAGTAGCGAATGACATAGTGTTGAGGTAGCAGCAGCATAAGCAGACCACAAAGTGGCCCAGTGACATAGTGGGGAGGTGGAAGCAGCAGCAGCATGAGGAGGACACAGAGTGGCAAGTTGACATAGTGTGGAGGTGACAGCAGCATGAGGAGGCCACAGAGTAGCCCAGTGACATAGTGTTGATTTAGCAGCAGCATGAGGAGACCACAGAGTGGCAAGGTTACATAATGTGGAGGTTGCAGCAGCATGACAATGCCAAAGACTGGTAAGGTGACATAGTGTGGAGGTGGCAGCATCATAAGGAGGCCACAGACAGGCAAGGTGACAAAGTTAGCAGCAGCATGAGATGACCACAGACTGGCAAGGGTGATATAGTGTGGAGGTGGCAGCAGCAGCATGAGGAGGCCACAGACTGGCAAGGTGACATAGTGTGGAGGTGGCAGCAGCAGCATGAGGAGATCCAGAGTGGCACAAAGACAGAGTGTGGAAGTGGCAGCAGCATGAGGAGGCCACAAACTGGCAGGGTGACATAATGTGGAGGTGGCAGCAGCAGAATAATAAGGCTACAGACTATCCACTGACACCATGTTCTTCCCGTTGTCGGTCACTTTGGTTCCAATTTGTAGCGGAGAAAGACGGTATTCGATTTCTTGATGAAGGACATGGAGCAGTTCCTCCCCTGTGTGACTCCGTTCACCCATGCAAACCGAGGAGTAGAACAGTGTGACACTGCCGTGCCCTGCACATGTGGTATGCTGGAGGGGCACTGTGAATTGTCGCTGCAGTGGAGGCTGAGGACACGGTGGAGGATAAGGAGGCAGAGGCGGACATTGTGGCAAGACCAAAGGCATGAGAAAATGGAGGCAAAAGCGGCGTCACCTAGCCAAGTTGTTGGTTTGACTAGGCAGGAACCACATTTACCCAGTGCGCCATAAAGGACATATATTGTCCTTGATCGTAGTTATAGCTCCACATGTCGGCACTGCCATGCACTTTGGCAGACACCGACTGGCTCAAGGACTGGCCCACCTTCTGTTCTAAATATTTGTGCAGGGCTGGTACTGCATTTTTGGCAAAGAAATGACGGCTTGAGACTCTCCACCTCGGCTCGGCACAAGCCATCAATTCTCTGAAAGGTGCAGAGTCCACTACTTGGAAAGGGAGGGACTGCAGCACCAGCAACTTGGCTAAGAGCATGTTCAGCTTCTGCGCTGTTGGATTAGGCACGCATACTATTGTCTCTTCGTAATTGCTTTGGTGATCCATTGCTGACGGAATGACTGACGAGGAGTAGCAGGAGGAGCAGGAGCAACAGGACCAGCAGATCATGGGAGCCTTGACTGCCTGAAATTGAGTGTGTGCCACTGGGTGATGCAGCGGTTGCTGCGGCAGGCTGGACCAACACATTGGAGCCACGATTCTTTGCCCCTTCTCCAAATCCTTATTATGAAATCTTTCTCATTAGGATAAAACACATTAGCTCCACTGAGCCCCCCAGCCAAAGTGTTGAAGTGGTCTCCAAAATCTCCAATAAGAGCCCCCATCATGTGCCAGTAATAAGAGCACCCCTCATCATGTGCTAGTAATAAGAGCACCTCCCCATCATGTGCCACTAATAAGAGCCCCCACATCATGTGCCAGTAATAAGAGACCCTCCATCATGTACCAATAATAAGAGCCCCCCCATAATTTGCCAGTAATAACAGCCCTCCATTATGTGCCAGTAATACGAGCCCCCATCATGTGCCAGTAACAAGACCCCCCCAATCATGTGCCAGTTATAAAAGTTCCCCCATCATGTGCCAGTGTGCTAGTAATAAGAGCCCCCCCATCATGTGCCAGTAATAAGAAGCCCCCATCATATGACAGTAATAAGAGCCCTTCCATCATATGCCAGTAACAAGAGACCTCCATAATGTGCCAGTAACAAGAGGCCCCAATTATGTGCCAGTAAAAAAGCACCCCCCATCATGTGTCAGTAATAAGAGCCCCCTCATCATGTGCCAGTAACAAGGGCCCCCATCATGTGCCAGTAATAAGAGCACCCCCATCATGTGCCAGTAATAAGAACCCCCATCATGTGCCAGTAACAAGAGCCCCCCCAATCATGTGCTAGTAATAAAAGCACCCCTCATCATGTGCCAGTACTAAGAGCACTCCATCATGTGCCAGTAATAAGCACCCCCAGTACTAAGAATCCCCATCATGTGCCAGTAATAAGAGCCCTTCTATCATGTGCCAGTAACAACCCCCCCATCATGTTCCAGCAACAAGAGCCCCCCAATCATGTCCTAGTAATAAAAGCACCCCTCATCATGTGCCAGTACTAAGAGCACCCCATCATGTGCCAGTAATATGCACCCCCAGTACTAAGAACCCCCATCATGTGACAGTAATAAAAGCCCTTCCATCATGTGCCAGTAACAAACCCCCTCATGTGCAAGTAATAGGCACCCCCATCATGTGCCAGGATTAAGAGCCCCCCATCATGTGCCAGTAATAAGAGCACCCCCATCATGTGCCAGTAAAAAGAGCACCCCCATCATGTGCCAGTAATAAGAGCCCCTCCATAATTTGCCATAATAAGAACCCCCATCATGTGCCAGTAATAAGAGCCCCCCATCATGTGCCAGTAATAAGAGCCCCCCATCATGTGCTAGTAATAAGAACCTCCATCATGTGCCATAAACAAGAGCCCCCCTAATCATGTGCTAGTAATAAAAGCACCCTCATCATGTGCCAGTACTAAGGACCCCCCATCATGTGCTAGTAATAAGCGCCCCTCTCGTGTGCCAGTAATAAGCACGCCCCATCATGTGCTAGTAATAAGAGCCCCCCCCCATCATGTGCCAGTAACAAGAGGCCCCCCAATGTGCCAGTTAAATTATTGTATATATAAAATAAAAAAAAAACACTTAGGCCCCTTTCACACGGGCGAGTTTTCCACGCGGGTGCAATGCGTGATGTGAACGCATTGAATCCACACTGAATCCGGACCCATTCATTTCTATGGGGCTGTGCACATGAGCGGTGATTTTCACACATCACTTGTGCGTTGCATGAAAATCGCAGCATGCTCTACATTGTGCATCTTCCATGCAATGCAGGCCCCATAGAAGTGAATGTGGCTAGGTGAAAATCGCAAGCATCCGCAAGCAAGTGCGGATATGGTGCAATTTTCACGCATGGTTGCTAAGATGACAGTCTATTCACTGTATTATTTACCCTTATAACATGGTTATAAGGGAAAATATTAGCATTCTTTAATACAGAATGCTTAGTAGAAGGTCAATTGATGGTTAAAAAAATAAATAAAAATTAACTCACATCCTCCTCTTGATCGCGTAGTTGCTGATCTATTCTTACTTCTTTAATCATGAGCTGCTGGCTAAATCACATAGTCCAATCACATAGTCCATCACCCCAGGTCCCGCTAAGCCATGCCCCTTATCTAGTTAGGCCACGCCCCCTCTCACTCTTGAGCCGATGGGGATAAAAGGAAAAAGGTAAAAATAAACTCCTGTTAGCTGCAAGGGTGGGATTGGAGGGTGACTTTCTCCCTGCAGCTTACACTCAGACAGCACAATGCTGCTGTCTTAGAGTGAGCTGTTCAAAACGACACATCCCCCGATCCGGTTAGGCCACGCTTCCTCTCACTACTCAGCCGACTGAGATTGAAAAAAATTAAGTTAAAAATCAACTTTTAGGTGCCGCTAAGCCACGCCCCAATCTGGTTAGGCCACACCCCCTCCACTCCTCAGTTGACAGGGATTGAAAAAATTAAGGTAAAAATCTACTTCTGTTAGCTGCAGAGGTGGGAGGGAGGGTGACTTTCTCACCCTCAAACAGTACAGCGCTGCTGTCTTAGAGTTAGCTGTTCAAAAGGACATGCCCCCGATCCAGTAAAGGCCACTGTGGAGGTCGCTGTCATGGGGGTGGTATGCTGTGAAAGTCACTGTTAAAGGGGAAGGCAGCTGTAACGGTCAAAGTTAAGGGGATGGGCTGCTGTGGATGTCCAATTTTAAGTGACGGGGCACTGTGGGAGGGTCAGTGTTAAGGGGTGGGGGGCTGTGGAGGTCACTGTTTTGGGGGCGGTGTGCTATAGAGGTTATAGTGGATAGTGTTGATATCTTTTAACGACGCACACAAATATTACCGAGCAAAGTCAGATCCTTCAGCTAGTAAATAAATAAAAAGGAAATTAATAAATCACAAAAAAGGCTGTAATTTTATCACTTCACCACACAATGTCAAATAATACTTTTTTTTCCACTAATACACACCAAAGAAGGCTTTATAACATATAACTGCACCGCTAAACTGCAAATAATACTTTTTTTGCCAAAAACACGCCAAAAAGGGCTGTAATTTTCTCACTTCACCACACAACGCCTGATAAGCCCTTTTCCCCCTAATACAAGTTAAAAAATGCTTTAGAACATATAACTGCACCGCACAAGGGCAAATAAGACGTAGAAATATTTCCGTGTAATAAACCCTGTTAATGGCCGTATCACACAGCACTTGCACCCCAATAACAAGAACGGTTTGCTGGAATTACAGATCTGTATAATTACAATCCCCAGTCAGTGCAGCAAGGTGTAATGGGATTGTTCCTATTACCCAGGCTGTAACCTCCCCTACTGAACCCTATTCTGCTTCAATACTGTGGAATGATTCCTCCCTATCCTTTCCCTGAACTTCTAATGAGCAAAACAAAAGTTTTCAAGTCTTTCCTAGCACTTTCCCTAGCGCCTGCTGACGTCTCTCCCTGCACTAAGTACACTGGAAAATGGCTGAATCCAAGATGGCTGAAGCTATTTATAGGGCTGTGACATCACAGGGCTGGCTGGCTGCTGATTGGCTGCATGAATGGCATTATGGGTGATCCCGCCTTCTCATAGTTCCTTGCTCCATGTCCTCACATGTGCAGCAGCCATTTTAGGGAAAAAAAAATGATTTGTTACCACGAATTGTGAGGAAATTTGTATTAGGTGCAAATGGAATTTTTCATTACACTTTGTCAACTTTGATTTGCTCATCTCTAGTGGTGGCGTTTGAAAGAGGTGCATTAGGAATAGATGACATGGGGGGGGGGATGAAACAAGGGCTAACTAGGGCCATACAGTGATATGTGGGTAACCTAATTAAGTAATGTCATAAAAGGTCCTCAGTAGTCTATCTGTGGGGATAGTGAGGACAGACAACTCTAATAGGGTGCAAAATACATTTGAAAGAGGTGATGGATGGCATATTGTAAGCCATCAACAGCAGAATCAAAGATACCTTCTCATGGACTCACGAGGTTACAGCCTGGAGGACACACATTGAGGGTGAACAGGAATAAACAAGAATGTGATAGAGCCAGAAATACAACATTAGCTCCACCTACAGTGTCCTGACTCTTACCCAGCCGGAAGCCCCGGTGTCAGGATGTCAAGAAATGTAATACTTTGGTAGAACGGAGGGACACCCACTGTATGCTGAAAAGGAGCGACCCACCAGAAATTTGCCCAGTAGAGTGCAGAGCCAGTCGCCCCCCCCCCCCCAACAGCTCTGCCTCTGATTGCCTTAATAATTATATAAGGAAAAACACATAGGGCCAGATTTATCATTAGCTCAGGTCAGAATAATGGAGTGAAAAAGTCCCAACAAAAAGTCCCAAACGCTTAAACTGCGCACAAATTTGCTCTGCTCTGCACTATGCTTGACACTATGCTTGAATCTCTAGACAGATTTACTATTGGGACTATTTAAAAAGTCGCAAAAAAGTCGCAATTTCACTCCAGTGAGGGCCATGCTTATCTTATGAGACTTTTTAATAGAACATGAGACTTTTTTTATAAAAACTTGCGACTTTTTCGTAAAGATGTGCGACTTTTGTAAAGCTGCTTACTGACGGATAAACTGCTACCGTCAAACCACATTTATTACAGTCTTGGGTTTGCTTTCCACAAGAAGCATTGCCTGATGTGAATGATGCCTCACACAAAAGAGCTCTCAGAAGACCTACGATTAAGAATTTTTGACTTGCATAAAGCTGAAAAGGGTTATAAAAGTATCTCCAAAATCCTTGCTATTTATCTGTCCACGGTAAGACAAATTGTCTATAAATGGAGAAAGTTCAGCACTGCTGCTACTCTCCCTAGGAGTGGCCGTCCTGTAAAGATGACTCCAAGAGCACAGCGCAGACTGCTCAATGAGGTGAAGAAGAATCCTAGAGTGTCAGCTCAAGACTTACAAAAGTCTCTGACATATGCTAACATCCCTGTTAGTGAATCTGTGATACGTAAAACACTAAACAGGAATGGCTTTCATGGGAGGATACCACAGAGGAAGCCACTGCTGTCCAAAAAAAGACATTGCTGCACGTTTACAGTTTGCACAAAAGCACCTGGATGTTCCACATCAGTACTGGCAAACTGTGGACAGATGTAACCAAAGTTGAGTTGTTTGGAAGAAACACACAACACTATGTGTGGAGAAAAAGAGGCACAGCACACCAACATCAAAACCTCATCCCAACTGTGAAGTATGGTGGTGGGGGCATCATGGTTTAGGGCTGCTTTGCTGCATCAGGGCCTGGACGGATTGCTATCATTAAAGGAAAAATGAATTCCCAAGTTTATAAGACATTTTGCAGGAGAACTTAAGGCCATCTGTCCACCAGCTGAAGCTCAACAGAAGATGGGTGTTGCAACAGGACAATGACCCAAAGCATAGAAGTAAATCAACAACAGAATGGCTTAAACAGAAGAAAATGCACCTTCTGGAGTGGCCCTGTCAGAGTCCTGACCTCAACCCAATTGAAATGCTGTGGCATGACCTCAAGAAAGCGATTCACACCAGACATCCCAAGAATATTGCTGGACTGAAACAGTTCTGTAAAGAGAAATGGCCAAGAATTACTCCTGACCGTTGTGCACGTCTGATCTGCAACTACAGGGAACGTGTGGTTGAAGTTATTTCTGCCAAAAGAGGTTCAACCAGTTATTAAATCCAAGGGTTCACATACTTTTTCCACCTGCACTGTGAATGTTTACATGGTGTGTTCAATAAAAACATGGTAACTGTCACGGTCACGTACACGCACACACGGGGGGAAGGATAGTGACCACTGCGCTCCACCCTCACCCCTGGTACTGCCTACTTGCCTCGCAAGTCCATTATGACAGGGGACAACTGGACGGCAGTCCCTAGCTTAGAATACGTACTGGGAGGACAGACAAGACAAACAACGGATAGTGAATGGACCGAGTCAATACCAAGCGAGCGACAAAGTACAAATGGAGAAAGCAGAGAATAGTCAGGAGAAGCCGGGGTCAAATACCAGGAGAGTGATTAAGTACCACAGGAATGAACAAGAACAAGTTAGGTCACAAGCCGAAGGTGAAGCCAAGAGGTCACGTTAGGAACTTAGGAACAAGCAGTAGCGGATCAAAAACAGGCACGGGTCAAAATCCAGAAAACACAGGGAACACAGTAACAAATAGCCTTGGACAATTAATCACAGGCTACCTATGGCTAGCAGGTTGCCTGTTTATATAGTGAAGAGCCAAGGTCATGTGACGTGGCCAGCGCCACATGACCTCCCCCCTGTCTGTAGCCGAGTGCCCAGCTCGGCACTCAGCCCCTTTGAGCATAACTATGGGAACAGGGGACGCCGGGCGCACAGAGAAGAAGCATGCGGCCGGGCGTGCTCTGCCCCCGTTACCCCGGCAACCATCTCCCCGCTTGGCGCTACAGTAGGACACAGTGTGCGTGTCTGCTGTCGTGTCCCCCCAGGGCGCTGGCGGCGCAGGAGAGAAGTACGCTGCCGGCGCTCTGTGACAGTAACATTTAATTCTTTGTGTGTTATTAGTTTAAGCAGACTGTGATTGTCTATTGTTGTGACTTAGATGAAGATCAGATCACATTTTATGAACAATTTGTGCAGAAATCCATATCATTCCAAAGGGTTCACATACTTTTTCTTGCAACTGTATACTAGAGTGCAGGTGGCAACTTTTCTCTAGAATAATGCCCAATGTGGGGTTTCTTATTAAACTTCTTCCCACCATGTAG
Source organism: Bufo gargarizans (assembly GCF_014858855.1). Taxonomy (NCBI): domain Eukaryota; kingdom Metazoa; phylum Chordata; class Amphibia; order Anura; family Bufonidae; genus Bufo; species Bufo gargarizans. The sequence goes on from NC_058088.1 coordinate 55,473,935, forward strand.
TTAAAAAAATACTCCATAGGTTATTGGTCCTTTACGTTGGTTGCCTTGTGTTCTACCTGGCACTGGTGCTAATAGGATGATGTTATTCCATATTATCCTGTATTAAAGGCTTATTTGCATAATTATAGATGGGAAGTATCCAACTGGAACACCACAGGCCTCTGTCAGATGTCTTTTATCCAGATTGTTCCATGCCGTACAATTCACATCATTATTTGATGGCATGTACAATAATGCCCTTCTAAAGCGCCAGACCCTCAAGGACCCTTTTGTCTTTCTTAAGACTTCCAAGTGCATTATTCAGATGTTTTTAGACAGGATATCCATCTGTGGTGAACCCCGAGTGCAGAACAAATAGGTGTACACTACCTTCTCACACATCTCCATATGCTGGAACTTATGTTGCGTAATTACGTTGATGCAAAACTCCTGTCAAACACGATTACATGGAGAGACATAATGCATGGTGGTGGTTGGGAGGAATCTCTTTGTTGCTTTGGCAGGCGTCCAGCGATCAGTAGGGTTGCCCAAACATCCAAACTAATGACCTAAAATAACATTCCATAAAATAAAGTGCATTCCATTAGTTAATGCTGGGATGCTTTAATCTGCGCCGTGCCCTCCAGCAGTTATTTGTCTTCAGTGTCGTAATGAGAAGGAAATCGCAGAACAGCGGGAAGAAATGGAATTGATTGAGCAACAGAAGAGGGACAGAAAGCCGGCGTGCAACAGTCACATCCGGAGCAGGACGACGCAAGGTCTGACCGAGGAGCCTTCTATACACTGTCCTGAAAGGAAGGAGCTTTATCGTCCTTATATATATATATATATATATATATATATATATATTTTTTTATAAATACTATGTATATAGTAAATATAAATATTTCATATTTATCTCTTATCTATCTATCTATCTAATATCTATCTCTGTATGTGTCTATCTACAGTATCTATTGATCTCACTATTTCATATCTATCTTTCTGTGTATCTATCTATCTATGTATGTATCTATCTATCCATCTACCGTCTATCTAATTATTAATATTATTATTATTATTATTATTATTATTATAATATAATTATTTTAAAGCACCATTAATTCCATGTTGCTGTACATCCAGACGGGGTTACACAAATATAAAAACAATAAACAAGAAACTATATCTATCTATCTATCTATCTATCTATCTATCTATCTATCTCATATCTATCTATCTATCTATCTATCTCATATCTATCTATCTATCTATCTATCTATCTATCTATCTATCTTCTATCTATCATCTATCTATCCATCTATCTATCTATCTATCTATCACATATCGATCTATCTCACTATCTATCGATCTATCTATCTTCTATCTTATATCTATCCATCTATCTATCTAATATATATATATATATATATATATATATCTATTTCTTATGTCTGTCATTATCCATCAAATATCTATCTAGACTGAAGCTGCTAATTTACCCCCATACTTTACAATACAGCTCTGCTTGTTCAGATTAGCTGCTGCACACTGTACGCAGGCAGTCAATGTTTGAAGTTCTGATTCCAAATAAATTAAGATGAATTTAAACTACAAGCACTAAAACCAGTAGTAAGAGAAAGGAAGGTATAAGGAGACTGCGGCGGTGAACCAAGGGGCCCGAGCCCCTATAGGATAGCGGTGGCGGTGGTCTGTGTGTATGGGGGGGGGGGTAGTTATTAAATGGTCTGAATAAGTGAATGGTACATGTTCCATTGAGAGACATATTGCTTGGCTTCTGCTCTTTGCTCGGTCGTCATCTCACCGGACACATCATCCATTTACTGCTCTGTATGATTTCACGAGTGGAGCTAAATACAGCTTCACGAGGCTCCGGCTTCTCATCTCTAGTTTTATTTTTCGACTCTTAAAAGCACAAACGGAGAAACATAAAAAAGTACATTTTAAACCCCATTCTGGTAATTTAATGAGCCCTGGTCTCTTCAGATGCCTGTAAATCCTTCCAAGATGCTATGCAACCCTCCCGGCTTCTCCTGGCGTCTGACAGATGTACAGAAAATATCAATAAGTGACCATTTACACAGACTATAATTCTAAGGTGATAGGACGGTGCTGACATCCATGTAACATTACATGACTTCTTCTTTCACATAGACAACCCCCTTTTGTTTGCTCCACTAAAGCTGACATGCATGCTCAGCCCTCGCTTGTACTCAATTGGAAGAGGGTAATAAGCCAGTGTCAGACACCTCTGGCGCCTGCTTATTTCCCTTGTGGGCAAAGGAATTGGGCATGTTCAAAATCCAACATGCCCAACCCATCTTTCCCCAGAATCTGCCTCCAAGATGGAAGGGGAATCGTCAATAAGGGATGCAAGGTCTCCAGACTTCCATTCTCCAGATGGGCTTGGAGATTTAAGGGAAGATTTATCAACTCAGATACATCAATTTTTTGGGTTAAAAACGTTCCAAATCATGGAAATTGCTGAGTTTTTTTTTTTTTTTTTTTTTACATTTCAGAATTCTCACAAATTTTCAAAGCATTCTATGTTTAATGGACAAAAGTGAGACTACACCTGGATTATGGCGCATTTACTATGTATGTGTGACTTTTGCAAAAGTGGTATCTCCACACCGGGCAGCCCCCTGGGGGACTTCTACTCATATACGAGTAAACCACATTATTTCATAATAGCAGTCTCTTTAGATTTGGGGCAGCGTGTGTGCAGTGAAATGAAATACTCCAAAGGTTTTACCTGCAGTCCTATGTAAAACTATAGGTAACACATTATGGTATCACATTGAGTTAAGTAATAAACTAGATTTGGCAGATAGTGTCTACCAAATGTAAAATATAGATAGACTATATCAGTTTTTAGCATTAGACCCACCCCCATCCTCCGTACCTTTCCACAAATATTTTAAAAGCATTTCAGGATTAGTGGCCACCTGCTCCATGTCGCCTTCCAGCGCGGCGGCTTTTTTCCATGTTTGTTTTACTCTGATGACTTATGTATAAAATACGGCAAAATACACAGTCCACAGCATCTTTGTGAATCTAATTTTCCAATGAGAGTTAAAAGGAACCAAAGATCAATTGAAACATTTGGACGGCCTCGTAATTAGGAGGAAGCAAAGAGAACAGTGCACCATTAAGTGCAGGCATCTTTATTCTTCTTTGTGCCTCTCTTCCCTGTTTATCAGTCCATGTAACAAGCTATTAGTAACATATCCTGCGGATACTATGTATATAATGCTCAAATCAAAGACATCAGCTTGCTTCATGATTGGCAGAAATAATGGAGGTCTACTAATAACAGCAAAACTCCCAAAGAAAAAAAAGAAAATGATATCAAAGTGACTGCCACATAAAGGGAAGTTTTGTGTAGCCCCTCATCGGCCTTCGCAAGCACCGAATGCAGGCGTCTTATTAAGACTACAAATACTCAGATGCGAATCTAATCATAATGCATACCATTGTCAATAAAAGGCTCAGCAGGAACTTCCAACAAATTGCAACTTTGTAACTGTGCTGGTTTAAGAGATCTATATAGGGAATTACATTCATTTGTTGGCGACCTTTACAGCGAAGACACGGTGCGCGAAGGCGGCTTCTTCTATATGTGACTCTACAGAGATGTTTTTGTTTCACTTCACCTTAGTACAGAATGGATACATAGTAAGACCGAATGCTTTTTGAGTTATTGAAGCTAAAATCTCAAATGTTGTTTCAGATTTTATTATTTTTATTTATTTCACACCAATAGAAGTTCACCACTTTGGACTCATTTATTCCCATCCAAGTTCATCTGTTCACTTCTGTACAGAAGAACATGTATTTCATACAGTATGTTTACAACTCTATCTACAGAGTCTGAAAATGTGCCCATTAGAGGATTTGGCCAAAAGCAGGTAAAATGGCTCTTGACATAGCGTAGTAGAGAACATTTTTAAATTTTTTTTATTTCTTTTGGGGTTAAAGTGCTCAGAAATGAATATAAAAATATAAAAAATATTATTGGCCTATTATTAAGGCTAAGAGTGTTACTACTCAAGATGATAAAATGGCGTTAAAAAGTCACAAACTGGGGGTTCATCCATCTAAGTTATGTAGAGGTGCCGGCCTCTACATAACTTAGGTGGACTTTGCACAGCCCGCTCTTTTCCCTGCCCAGGCCATACCCCCTTTTTTATACCTAGTGTAAGCGACAGAAAAGGGGAAAAGTATCAAAAAGTGTCTAAAGGTGTTGTATATCTGTTCGTAAATGACCCCCTGTGTGTTTGTGACTTTTTAAATGCAACTTTTGAAAAGAACAGTCGCAAGTGGCGTTTGTTATGCAGCCCTCACCACTTTTCTGAAAGAAGGGGAATGTGGGATGGCCAGCCAACACTACAAATTTATCATTTCTCTTTTTTCATGTCAATGAAGTCAATGCAGCTCAGACCTGCAGCTGATTACTGCTTAGACGCATGGACCGCCAGATGATGCACCTAATTGCTGCGTCGTCACTATTTAGGTTCATCCTCCAGCAGTGCAGGAGATATCAAGACCAACACAGAAAGCTCCGGTCTCGATAAATCTCTTTCAACGATGTACTAATCTGGTCAAAATATTTTGAGGGCGTAAACGTGGACCAGACAGTGTCTCAGGCTGGATTATTCCGTTGGTTTAACTTTAGACACTTTTGTCTTATTGTAAACCACTGATTTATTATTTTTCTTGACATCAAAATGTTGTTCCCTCGTTTTAGGGCACAGTGTTTCACCCAAAGAGAGAAAAAGTGTCTAAAAACTGTTCCTCCCAATGGTATTATTTTTTTACTTCACATTTCTTCTGCTGCTGTTTTTATTATTATTATTTTTTTATTTTTTATTTCTCTGTCTTCATTACTAGAGATGAGCGAATCGAAGTTGACGAAGAAGAAATCTAACCGAATTTCACAAAAAATCTGATTTGCACTGAATCCAAATTTCCTCACTGGTAACAAATCACATTTTTCTTAAAATGGCTGCTGCACGTGTTAGGACGTAGAGCAAGGAACTCTGGGAACAAGGGATCGCCCACAATGCCATGCATGCAGCCAATCAGCAGCCAGCCAGCCCTGTGATGTCACAGCCCTATAAATAGCCCCAGCCATCTTGGATTCAGCTATTTTCCAGTGTACTTAGTGCAGGGAGATACATCAGCAGGTGCTAGGGACAGTGGTAGAAAAATACTTGAAAACTTTTATTTTGCTGTATAGAAGTTCAGGGAAAGGATAGAGATGAATCATTCCACAGTATTGAAGCAGAACAGAGTTCAGTAGGGGAGGTTACAGCCTGGGTAATAGTAACAATCCTATTACACCTTGCTGTACTGACTGGCGATACAAATTGCCATTATACAGCTCTGTAATTCCAGCAAACCTTTCTTGTTAGGGTGCAAGTGCTGTTTGATACAGCTATTAATAGGGTTTATTACTATGTCTTATTTGCCTTTGTACGGTGCAGTTATATGTTCTAAAGCAGTTTTTGGCTTGTATTAGTGGGAAAAAAGGGCTTATCAGCCATTGTGTGATGAAGTGAGAAAATTACAGACTTTTTTGGCATGTATTAGTAGCAAAAAAAGTATATATTTTCTGATCAGCAGTGCAGTTATAAGTTCTAAAACCTTCTTTGGCATGTATAAGTAGAAAAAAAGGGCTTATTAGCCATTGTGTTGGGTGAAGTAAGAAAATTACAGACATTTTTTGGGTCTATTAATTTCCTTTTTATTTATTTATTTGATCTAACAGTATTTCAGACAGAGAAGTGCCAGGTCCTGCACAGGGGAGTGGCAGAGGTCTAAATGTTTCTGGTGCAGGCACAGGTCGCAGCAGAGTAAGGTGGCGTGGCAGCAGGGGTCGCAGCGAGACGCCTGAGCTCCCGGTGTCATCTAGCGGTCGTGTCTTGACCAGCAACCTAGCGGTTCTTGAATGGTTGACTCTGTCATCCACAACCCTTAGTTGGCATGGCCCGGGAGCAGGCCCTATGCCCTCACCTGTCCTCAACTTCCTCTGTCTTTTTCTGTTCCCTCAGCCAGAGAAGTATTATATGCTATGGGCTCAGATCCACTATACAGCGAGGACGAGCTACTAGAGGACAGTCCTCAGCTACTGGCCAGCCAAGATGTGGAGGAGACATACGCCGCTTCCTCCAGTAGGAAGGCATATAGTGATGAGGAGAGTGGCGTGGGAGCTGGTATTGCGAGGGGTCTGGTTCCTGACCCAGAGACCGTTGAGCAGGACATCAGTGACGTGCAGACAGTACTCAATGATGATGTAGCTGATCGCACTTGGGAGTTGGGTAAATTAGGGGCTTCATCATCATCGGGAGAAGAGGGTGGAAGCTTTCCCATGAGGCAGTGGTGGAGCCAGCAAGTTGCTAGTGTAGCTGGGAGTCAACAGAGTGGCACCAGTGGGAGATCGGGAGCCAAACGTGATTGGGGATCGACCACCCTCTTCGCAGGAGCCTACCTGCCCAGAAAGTAGTGGTGCAGTGGTTCACGGAGGCAGCGGCGGTAGCAGTCAGTCAGCGCGGAGAGTTGGAGGTAAAATCACCTACTCGGCGGTGTGGCAGTTTTTTGTTAAGCCACCGGAGGAGGTGAACATGGCCATTTGTAGAATCTGCGGGCAGAAGGTGAAGCGTGGCCAGGGTGCCAATGTTGGCACCATGGTCCTGCGTCAACATATTCGGCGTCAACATAAAGTGGCCTGGGAGAACCGTGGCTCCGATGTGGTGGTCCAGCCTGATGCATCAACCGCTGCATCAACCAGTGGCACACACTCAATTTCAGGCAGCCAAGGCTCCACCACCTCAGCCGAAGGAAGCTGTCTGTCCTTCCCATCATCTGCTGGTCCTGATGCTCCTGCTCCTCCTCCTACTCCTCATCAGTCATTTCGTAAGCAATCGATCACCGAAGCGATTACCAAAAGACAACAGTATTCGTGCTCTAATCCAACAGCGCACGTGCTCCTGGCCAAGTTGCTGTTGCTGCAGTCCCTCCCTTTCCAAGTGGTGGACTCTGTACTTTTCAGAGAACTGATGGCTTGTGCTGAGCAGAGGTGGAGAGTCTCAAGCCGTCATTTCTTTGGCAAAAATGCAGTACCAGCCCTACACAAATATGTAGAACAGAAGGCGGGCCAGTCCCTGACCCTGTCAGTGTCTGTCAAAGTGCACGTAAACGCCCACATGTGGAGCTGTGACTACAGTCAGGGAAAATGCATGTCCTTTACAGCCCACTGGGTAAATGTGGTTCCTGCACAACAACACCAGCAACTTGGCCAGGTGATGCCTATTCTGCCTCCACATTGTCACGCCGTTGGTCCTGTGACAATGTCCGCCTCTGCATCCTCATCCCTCACATGTCCTTAGCCTTGGCTGCAGGAACAATTCACAGTGCCCTTCCAGCATACCACATGTGCAGGGCATGGCGGTGTCACGCTGTTCTGCACCTCGTTTGCCTGGGCGAACAGAGTTACACAGGGGAGGAACTGCTCTGTGTCCTTCATCAAGAAATCGAATCCTGGCTTCCTCCACGACAACTCAAAATCGGAACCATAGTGACCAACAACGGGAAGAACATGGTGTCTGTGCTGCGTCAAGGAGGGCTGAGTCATGCGCCCTGCATGGCAAACGTGATTAATCTGGTTGTCAAGAGGTTCCTGAAGTCTTCCACCCATCTGCAAGACATCCTAAAAATGGCCAGGAAACTTTGCATGCACTTCAGCGCAAAGCACATCCTCCTTGATCTGCAGCGGCAGAACGGCATCCCCCAACATAGGCTGATATGCGACATTTCCACCTGTTGGAATTCCACACTCCTTATGTGGGACCGACTATATGAACAGAGAAAGGCCATAAACAATTTCTTGATGATCCAAGCAGACAGGAGTACTCCCCTGTGTAACTTTGATGTCAGCCAGTGGCAGCTTATATGTGACACATGACGTTTTCTCAGGCCCTTTGAGGAGGCCACGTTATTTGTTAGTCGCCAGGACTACGGAATGAACAGCATCATTCTACTGCTTCATGTCCTGGAGCAGATGCTGGTAAATCTAGCTGGTCAGGGGACTGGAGACGTGGCACCTAGATCTCACGGCCACATGAGCCCTTTGGGGGCTGAACTGGAGGAGGAGGAGGACAAACAATGTGTAGTGAAATGGGCAGTTTTTATACACAGATGACAGGAGAGGAGGAGCAGGACAGGCTGAAGGAGCAAGAGGGAGATGAGAAAGATGAGGCAGATGACCCAGACACACCATGGCAGTATGCAGTGGAGATGGAGGCAGGGAGTCTCTCCAAGTCACTTGAACAAATAGCCCGATGCATGCTCACTTGCTTGCGTGGTGACAGACAAATTGTCAGCATTTGGCAGAGGGATAACTTCTGGCTCTCCACCTTGTTGGACCCTTGCTACCGGTCCAAAATGGGGGCCTTTTTTACACCCGCTTAGAGGAAGGACAAAGTGAACTACTATAGAGACATCCTCTGTAATAAGTTGGCCATTGCCTTTCTGCGCCATCGTTCATCCTCTTGCAGGTCTAACCAGGGCGGTCCTCAGCTCTCACGTTTCTCTGCCATGGCTGCTATGGCAGGGTGGGGGTGGTAGAAGCAGTTCCAGCTCCATCAGCAGCATCTTGAGTCTAGAGTCGCTGATGAGCAGCTTTCTTCACCCACCTAGTGAAGAAACTACTCACCCTCAGCCGCAGCAGCTAGACCCGGAGCAGGACCTGAACCAGCAGGTGGTGGCATACTTGGACAGCACCCTGCCAGCTCACATTGAAGATCTGCTGGACTACTTGGCAGCCAAACTGGATTTGTGGCCCCAACTAGCAGAGTTTGCCCTGGAAAAGCTCTCCTGCCCTGCCAGTAGCGGGGCATCAGAGCGGGAGTTTAGTGAGGCGGGGGCCATAGTCACCCCAAGAAGAACTTACCTGTCCACCCAAAATGTGGAGAGACTGACCTTTGTCGAGATAAATCAGGTGTGGATCATCCAGTATTTCTACTCATCAATGCCTGATGCATCAGACTAGATCATCCATGGTGCCACACCAGCCCTTTGACAAAAGAGACCGGTTTCTTCTGGCTACCTGCCTCAGCTACAATTTTGATGCTGCCACCCACCTGATGCAACACATCTGATGCCAAGTGCTATTTCTTTCACCCACCATCTTCAACTGGTACTGGTATTGCCACCCACCTCCTCACTCTCTCACCGGGTCACTCTGTGGTCTCCAGATGCTGTTGCCACCTCAACACTATGTCACCTTGCCAGTCTGTGGTCTCCTGATGCTGCTGCCACCTCCACACTATGTCACCTTGCCAGTCTGTGATCTCCTAATGCTGCTGCCACCTCCACACTATGTCACATTGCCACTCTGGGGCCTCCTGATGCTGCTCCCACCTACACACTATGTCACCTTGCCAGTCTGTGGTCTCCTGATGCTGCTGCCACCTCCACACTATGTCACCTTGCCAGTCTGTGGTCTCCTAATGCTGCTGCCACCTCCACACTATGTCACATTGCCACTCTGGGGCCTCCTGATGCTGTTGCTGCCACCTCCACACTGTTATTATGCCGCTATGTGGCCTCCTCCTGATGCTTCTGCTGCCACCTCCACACTGTCATTGTGCCACCCTGTGGCCTCTTCCTGATGCTTCTGCTGCCGCCACCTCCACACTCTATCATTGTGCCACTCTGTGGCCTCCTGATGATGCTGCTGCCACCTCCACACTGTCATATTGCCACACTGTGGTCTCCTCCTGATACTGCTGCTGCCATCTCCACACTCTGTCATTGTGCCACTCTGTGGCCTTCTGATGATGCTGCTTCCACCTCCACACTGTCATTGTGCCACTCTGTGAGCTCCTCCTGATGCTGCTGCTGCCACCTCCACACAGTCATTGTGCCACCCTGTGGCTTCCTCCTGATGCTGCTGCTGCCACCTCTACACTCTGTCATTGTGCCACTCTGTGGTCTCCCCATGCTGCTTCCACCTCACCGCTATGTCATAGGGCCACTCTGTGGACTTCTCATGCTGTTCCCACTTCCTTACTTCATGACTGGGTCACTATTTTGCCTTTCAGCCTGGCTGACAGCAGCACGTATTTGACCCTTCTACTGATTTGTCAGAAGGAAGGAAAAACGAGATGCACAACGGATCCTGTCTGTGTAGCAGCTGTAAGGTCTGTATGGTCCTATCAGAATTTGCTTATGATTTTGTAGACAAAAGCAGGGGTGGGTACAAAACACAGAAGACATGCAAAAAATTCCACTCACGTGTCATCTCTGTATTGGATCTACTCCTGTTTTAATTGCAGAAGTCTTCATATAAGTGGTAATTGACCTGCAGTTCCTGATAGCAATGGATATGTTGTGTTAGACAACTGTTCACATGGTGCAGTACTGCGTGTGGCCTTTGTTTTTGTGGCACTGTGCTGCTGGGCTGGTGGGACCCAGTGCCGTGGGTGGCATTGTCAGATAGCAGGGTTGCTGTTTGACTCCTGGGTCCTGCCGCCTACTAGGGCAGTGCCGCTTTGTCACCGCAGTGTGCTGCGCCTTTTCTGTCAGAGTAGGTCCCACTCAAAGAGGCAACCTTGGCATGGTGAGTGGGCTTATGCCTTTTGATCAAAATGTACACTAAATCCTTCTCTACAGCATGCAGTATAGGGAGCTGTACACTTTAATATTGCGCTGAGAAGCGAGATCAATTTAGATCTAAGCATAGCATTGTGAATGTGCGATCCAGTTCTGCTTTTCTCCCCTTGATATATTTTTCCTTTTTTTCCTATTCCACTACTTTTTAAAAATTCTTCTCCATCTTTTTGTCCTCCACTTTCATCTTTAATCTTTTATCCTCATCATTCTTCCTTCATCTGTCTTTTTTTCCTCCTCATCTCTATTTCTTTATTCCTTCTCTTATTCTTCTTGTTCTTTCTGTTATTTATCTCCTTTTCCACTTTTATTTCTGTTCCTTGTCTTCTCTTTTTTGTCTCTATACTCTTTCTTTTCTAATTGTTTCTTTACTTTTCAACATCTATCTTTTAATTTCTTTCTACTTCTATTTTCATCTTCGCTTCATAATTTTTCGGTTTTCTCCACTACTTTTTCTAAATTTTTCTCAGTCTTGTCCTTCCTTTTCATTAATCTCATCTTTTATCTTTTTCGTTCTTGCTCTATTTACTCCTCTCTCTCTTCTTTTTCTCTTAATTTTATTTATACTTCACATTCTTGTTCTCCTTTTTTGGAGACTGAAAATGCTATGAATATGATTATGGAAAGATTATATATGATAACAGATGTGATAAGTAACAGTAAGTAAAGGTGAGGTAAAGTAAGTACTGTGAACAGCTGATTGATTTTCATGGCACCCCCATTGTTATTCTTCTGGGCTACATGTGCTGCCCCATCTCCACTTAACTCTCAATCTTCTCAGTGTCTGTTAAAGGAATATAGTTACATTTTGTAAGAATTATTCACTGCATGCATATTTTTTACTCTTGTTTGACAGTGTAATTCTCTATTCTGTTCTGCTGGGTCTGCGTTTTAATTTGCAGAATATGTCACTCCATTCTTCAAGCTGGATATTAGAAATCATGTCTGCATATATATGGCTATATGATGATGTCCCTTATATACTTAGAACTTAGAAACAGGGTTATATAACTCCTATCAGCTTACAGAAAAAACACTTAACACCTCAAAGATTGAGCATAGCCAAGATATATGAACACATACAGTAAGTCCTTTAACCATGTTTACATGGATTTCTTATGTGTATTTAAAAGGGTTAACATGGATCAAGATAGGTCTTAAATATCAGATTAGTGAGGATCAAACACCTGGCACCACCATCGATCAGCTGATTCTGGCAGACATGGTAAGTATACAGTGAATGGAGCTGGAAGCAGACTAGTGGCTGTGTCGGAGCACTGTAGTTCAATTCCTATTCAAGTAAATTGGATCTGAGCAGTAGTATGCCAGTGATCAATATCTGTGGCCTGAACAAACCTTTTAACCTCACCGCCACTGATCATCCCCAACAGTGTTAGTTCAGGCAGGAAAGTATAGTACTGTATTTAAAGAACACAGTTCGGGGCTGTATGGCTATTGAAGCAAGTCTACTTCTAAGGACTATTTCTTAGGCTGTGATTGGGAAACTGCCATGAATTTGGACTTTTTTTTTTTTTTAGCTGACAATCTAATCCTTAAGACAAGACATAGACAAGATTGTGGTACTAGCCATAAGTACAGCCCTTAGAAATGGGTTCCAGTGAGATCTGTACATACCTACAGCTTCCACTCACAACCCATTGTCTAAAAGCTATATTTCTCGATGTAGCTCAACAATCTTGGTCTTGTTTAAAAGCCTAGATTTCAGCTCAGCTTTCAAATAAGACCAGGACCACTAGATATGAAGAGTTAAAGTAGCTCACCCCCTTCAACCAACTGTGATCTCAGCCAGCCTGGAAGAGGAAAGGGGGACAGTGAGAAAGTGCTGACAGGCTGCACAGAAGAGAGACACAGATTCTGTCTCCCTGTATAATTGTACATGGTCTTAGGGGGAGGTTAACATGCACTTCTGTGCAAGATATAAACCCCCTTATCCCCCTTACCCTCAGAGAGAAATAACAATAGACAATAATAGGATTCCACCTTTCATTTTCCAAATGAGCTCTGAAAAATGAAAGGAAGAATCTGATGGGTTGCTATGAGCAGCTAAGCCAGTTTTCCCTCATGCCAGTTTTGATAAATCTCTCCCATTTTCTCTCACTGATTGTATATGTGTTACGTAATACACTATATGTACCCCAAAATTGTTACTATAAAAATAAAACTTGTTACACAAAATCCAAGGTCTTATACAGTTAAATTAAAGAAAAAAATAAAAGTTGTGATTAATGGAACAAAGAAGGGGAATCATGTAACTGGACCTTAAAGGGAACCTATCATCTGCACTATGCTGCCCTCATGAGGGCAGCATGGTGACAGACCCACTGATTTCAGCAGTCTACCACTTCTGTGATGGCTACAATGCTCAGAATATGCTTTTGTTCATAGGAAAGAAACCTGTCACCCATTGTCAGGAGGCGTAGGAGGGCGAGGACAGCAAGCGACATCGGATTCATCTCTCACCCTGTGCTGCGGGGTTCAGCAGTGCAGTACACAGAAGTGACAGACCACTGAAATCACCCGGTCTGTCACTGCATTGTGCTGCCCTTAGAGAGGACAGCATAGTGCAGGTTACAGGTTCCATTTCGGTTACAATTAGTTATGTCACTAAGAGGTTGCATTTCAGCCACCCGAGCTGTGAGCTAAATATAATATTTTTGCTTGAGGCATAAATTCCAAATCTACAATAATTTTTATTTTATTTTTTCTTATTTTGATGTGACTCCTGAGGGGTTAACTTCCCTATCTTAAACAAAACACATTCATTTTATTTGCTTTCTGTGAAATTAGCGCTGCCATGTATGAGCACATGTATAATCCCCCTTTATGTGTAGTTTTCCGTTCTTATAATTAGGATTTCATAAGCTGATTGCAAGCCTGTAGTCGGCACAGATGGTTCCTAACAAAAGAAAATAACACGTCTGTGAGTGTGATCCTCTTAGTAAAATATCATGATCCAATATCATGTCATGATCCGAATGACTAAGGGGTAAAGGAACTAAAACTACTGTACAGCATTAATAGGATGCAGGAGATCATTTTTGGGGTAGGTTACTTATTACTTTGTCTAATTGATACTTAAGTTAGCTACAGGTTAGAATTGATTTTCCTAATGCAGCCGGATGTAACCATACTACATAAAGGAAGGAAGGGTCTCATTAGTGCAGGATACACAGAAGATCCTATACAGCAGGACAGCTGCACCACAACCAGGAAGCTACGTACATGCTGTGGCTCCAAATCACACATAAAAAGTGTCTTTCAGGTGGGCAGGAAACAGGGCGCCCAAAAGTCTCCATCCAACCACTGTCCCTACCTACTTGGATGATCCTCCCTAAATCGCAGCCACCAACTGGGTGATGGTCCCTGGCCTAAGTGCTCAGGACCAGACGGAGACAATACAGGCAGTGAGTATGCAAAAACAGAGTCAAAACATCCAAGGCCAAACCAGAGAATAGATGGCAGAACCAGAATGAGACACAAACACGGCGTCCAATACCACACAGGGTCAATACCAGGAAGTTACGTCGGGACTTAAATCATCAGGAAAAGACAAAGTTAGTAGTGGATGAGCAGTCAGAAATCCAGTGGTACAAAATATCGATGAGCTATCCTGAGGATAGTCCGTCAGTATGAAATGAGAAAGCAGAAGTCATTTTGCTCCTTCTGTGAAGCACACATATTCCCTGCACTGTGCAGAGGTTTGCTACAAGTATTCTTCACTGTGCCGCGTTAGTTTACTGAGAGAATAATTTATTTATGTGAAATGTTTTTTTTCTCATTTAATAAACAGAAATAATTGAAGGCAAAACAATCTATATTTTTTCATTTGAACAGATTGATTCAATTCATCTGATTCAAATGTCAGTCTGAACTCTGTTTACTTATCAACCATATTCAGAAATGATGCAATAAAACAGTGTAAAATGCATGGCAGATGAGTTCATATCCAGTCACCGCACACATCAAAGTCCCATTTATAACAAGACATTGATCTGAATGAAAATTGTTATCGATGTCCTGGTGCCCACCGCCGAGGATGTAAGAACTGAAATGGCTTCGTTTATTCTCTTAAAACAAGTGTGAAATGACGGGGAAATAACTTGCTATATATTAATTAACCATTGGCAATAGAATTACTTTGGTATTGACTCCGGACCTGCTGCAGGACGGTAATGTGACAGATATATCACGGTATTATTTACGGTTCATGTCTATCACTGAGGTTCACTCTGTAACAGGACAGAGCTGCAAAATAGCAAAGTGTACGATTTATATGACAAAAATATATGGTCTCAAAAGGCAGGAAAAGCTCAACCCCAAATGCAGTTGTGCATTTATGCAAGGGGGAGAAGATACTACGCTTGTGGTCTGTTGCTAAAAAAATGCATACAGTGGAGGATGCCCTCAGCAGACCACAAGTGCCACAAAGACATCCTACACCAGATGGTAAAATGTGTGGCTGTGGAAAGATATATGGAATAAATAGTTACAAGAATAGGTGCCCTACTGTGGAGGATGCAAACAGTAACATCTGACTAAACCCTCACACTGATGTTCAAAATGAGACTTTAGCCAGTATATCCTTATATTAAGAACAAACCTGAGCCTGCTCACCGCGCCAAGGTTTCTCAAGTGGCACAGCATACGAGAACACACGTCCAAAGGAGGCGAATAATAAGAAAATGAAGATGCGGCACTCACCAGATTGCGGACATAATATCCAGGCTTTATTCCTTACTGCATAGACAACAGACAGGCAGGGGAGCGGAGCAAGCCATTTATAGGGGATCGGCGGTGACGGCCGTTTCGCGCTGGACTAGCGCTTCGTCAGACCGCTATGACGTCTCTGAGCAACAAACGTGCTCTAAAAAGGCGTCACCTCAAAACATCCCCATAGTGACGGCAGGACGCTCCGAGTACAAACAGAGACAGGGTAAGACCACATCAAGGAGAAGAATACATATACAATAGAGCATAACGATATATGCAGGCATTACTTAGGCCAAATACTAGTATCAAATGTAACCAATGGAACAGACGACCGCACGGGTTAGACAGGGGTAGAAGGACGGAATTGGCTAGCAAAATAGACTATAGGAAAAACTGGTTTGAGATTTTTTATTATCTTGGACAACATTGTATAAATGTCCATTTAGCTTCAGTGGCGTATCACAGCGTACAACGCAATGGGGCCATTTTAGGTGCTATATTTTGCAAGCGGGGCTGCTCACTGCTATGCAGAATCACAGATTTCCTACCTTCTATAATATAGACCAATAGGGTCCGTAAAAAGTCTGACTATGAAGCAATGCCATGAAGACAGACCCTTGTACTGTATCACCCTCTTTCTTGTTCCTCTTTTTGTAATTTTGTTTTTATTTTTTACTTTTCTTCCTACAGAGAGTTAAGCTCTATCTGTTTCTACAGAACTGCATTGATTTTCTATAAACCTCTTTATATCAGGGTGATAAACGTTTCCCTGCTCCTCTGAAGCTGCCGATAAAGTCCAGACCAGATAGATACAAGCGGCCGCGGCCTATACCGCGACTTAACAGTATGAATCAGCATTTGATAATCATCCAAAGCCATCTGCTCTTCTCTAACCCAGACTGGACGATTCCTGCTGAGCTTGAGTCAGAATCTGGCATGGACCCCAGTTTCACGCAGATTCCAAATAAACACAAGAATGATTTTCTGACCGGGGTTGAAACTAAGAGCTCGACAGAAGAAAGCTGATCCACAGAAAGCATTCCCATGTCTATATGTTATCTTAGAAAAATGACTCCAAATATATTTTTAATATTTCATTTACATTAGTCAGAGGTTCCTTCTCCAAATTGGGACAGAAAACCTTTATGAAGTCACTTGAGGCTTTGATTACAGGACAGTAAAATGGAACTGAAAATAAGGTCATTCTGTATGCAAAGCAGCACCAGTGTCATGCTAAGTTTCTCCTGCTGAGGCGCTGCAGGAAAACAGAACACTTCCTACCAGGTTTCCCAAATATATATTACAGCTCATTATAGAGGGTCTTTTCTGGTGAGTAGAAACTGTCCAAAATGTAGAACCCCTTTAATCTTTGCAGTTGTATCTGTGTTGTAAATGCTTTCACTTATAAAAATCTTCTCTAATGAAAGATCATCTTGAACAAAAGGAATTCACTTCATATTGCTAGTCTTATGTCTCAGAAGATAGACAGCTATGGCTATATACTAGTCATGACCTAGATCTGGAGATTTGATTTGGGAATGATTTGATCAAATGGGGCATCCGATTCGATTGGAACCCAAACCAATTTGATCTGAATTGAAAGTTCTTCAACTTCTCTGAAAAGCTGTGAATGGCATTCTGGTGTTCTCTCTCTCTCTCTCTCTCTCTCTCTCTCTCTCAGATCACAAGAAGTTCTGAATCAATAGAATCCAAATTTTAGAAAAAAAAAAATTTGACAAATTTTGATTCTATGCAATTGATTCTCTTATCTCTGACATGGATGAGGTTTTTGCACTCAAAATCAATGGGAAGCAATAGAGTAAAATCAGCTCATTTCTTCCTTTCCGAATGAGGTTGTCTTTTAAGAAAAATCCCTTTAAGCTGGATTTCTAAAAAAGTTATTCCTTTTTCTTTTGTATAAGACAATTATTATCCCCGGCCTCTAGACATGAATTGATCAAATTACAAAATTGTATCTACAGATGTATCAGGGTTAGCACTCAAGCTCTTAACTCAAATTTCCTAACTCATCGCGTTATCTTAAGACAAAAGCCATTGAAAAGCAATTGAAGATGTTTGCTTAACACATTTAGTTTAGATAACACGTCTCATAAATCATGAGTGTTAACTCTATTACATCCATATGAACTTGGCCTTTATTCATCAAGACCATTGTCTGCTACTCCAGTCTTGATGCGGCCTGCTCTGCCAGAGGAGCCATGTCATTTATAATGAGGAGCAGGCCTTTTCACAAAGTACATGGCTCCTCCAACTGTCCGTGCAGCTGTCCATGATCCACAATGAAAAATATGTAAGCTAGCAGAGGCCGTAGATTTCCGTTTTTTGGCATAAATAATGATTAATGAGTCGGGCCGATGGCCCGGCCTAGACTCCGCCCTCATCAGCCCACTTTCAGTAAGATTGGTGAGGGTGGCGAAAAGTGCCAATTGCAACTAGAAAAGTTGCAAATATGATAGATTCACGACTTTTTGACTCCAAAAACAGTTGTAGATGGAATAATGAATATCCACCTTTGCCTCTGTTTGTGAAAGAGCCAGGACAGTTACAGTATGTTGGATCCCTATTGAATAGACCCCAGCAAATCCTGATCACCTTGACTTTACTAAGGCTAGTTATCTAAATATCTGCGTTTTTAAATCTGTCAGTCTGTTCTGACGGAGAAACAGCCTGCTGGATTTCATTGTGTCCGCCATAACTGGATATTGGAATTCACCGCAGGACCCCATTGACTATAATGGGATCTGGAGGGGATCTGGCTAGTTTTAGGCATGAGTGCTGGGTTTTGGCTGGACAAAAAATGGTGCATGCACTGTTTTTGGTCCAGCTAAAACCAGGCACTCATGCTGGAAACTGGATGGGTCCTGCCAGATCCCTTTTTACTCAATGGGGATCCAGAGGTGCACGGCCCTATGCTGCTATTCTAGATCTAGTGAACTCCGGCGGCTGTTCCTCTGCCGATACAGCCTGCCAGATTGAAAAATGCAGATGTGAAAGCATGCAAACTGCTTTATTCTTGCTGATAAAAAATACTTGTCTGCCAGCAGGAACCCAGTAATACCTTACGTGCTGTATAAGTAAGGCTCTCTTCACTCCACATGTGGCATATGACGCCTATAAGACCCCTTTGAGAAAAATGTATACCGCAGAGTACAGGCTGTTGACTGTGTGTCTCTTCACAGAATAGCATGGTCTACTATCCATTTCTATACAATTTCCATACAGTGGAAGAAAGGTATTACTGATGCCTACCAGCCATATCCTGGGTCAATGGCCTCTCACGGGCAAATACCATGCTTTCTTGATTAAAACATAGTGTGAAAAAGTACATTACAGTCAACACATTCTTCAGGTTTACAGATTTGCCCACAATGATCTTCGCTGGAACTGTGTTAAGGGCATCAATTTCTAAGGAAACAAATTTGATGCAATATTGCAACATGCTAGCAAAATCCTCGACATGCTGCAATTCACATCACAGCCACTGGGTGGCTGCACATAGACACATATCGGATAGACATGTCATGACAGAGTATCATGATATTGTCTTATGGTTACATAACATTACACATCTTGGGGTGTATCTGTCTAAGGGAAACTTATATGCACAAAGTTATGTTTGGGTGACCACTAGTGTGGGATGTTTTTATTTTAATTTTTTTACATGACAAAGGTAGCGTCGATCATGCTCGTTGCTTGCACCCCACCACCCTAACCCCCTCACCCCCTTGACCCAATAACTACACATGACACCAGGTTGGATTTGAACTGGCCACAGCAGCCATTTATTATAAAATGTATAACACTTTTATCCTTAAGTTTTAAATAACATATTTTAACAATGAACCCATATGCAACCGCATATGATATCCAACATATGTGTAACCTATAAAATAACAACGAGGGAGGTCCTCGAAGCCCCAACAGTTTCTTTGTTCAACTCCTCCTCCACGTAGTACTTCATCTTGCCCCCAGCCGATGAGCACCAGCTCGGAGGCACCACTGATTGACCAAAAACTTGCCACGAAAATACTACCATGGGAGTTCAGCCCCAACTATGGAGCCCTCCCATCCTCCAGAACCTGATATTCCACCAACTCCGAGGACCTCCCACCGCCAAGACTGCCATGATGAAAAACCCTCTCTCACCACCAGCTGTAACTCTAAAACAAAAACAACCTACACTAATAATATAACTACACTACCCCATCCTCACTGTAACCATAAAGGGAGGGAGGGTGGGGATAAACACTGCCCTGTCTCTGCCTCTACTTGCGATCCTAAAATGGCTCCCTCCCCCCTTCAAAATCAACTCCTATCGTTCAACACCAACCCTTCCAATCCTCCCAAGCCTTAGCATACGAATCCCACATCCTCGGTGCCAACGACAATCTGATCAACCCTGCTACCGCTCCTCCAGTAGCTCCCATAGAAAGGTTGGACAGGGCAAGGGGGACTCCACTTCAAGCGCCAGCATCCGAAAACGCTCCCACTGGAAATGAGAAAGTGCGTCAGCTATATAATTCTGAACCCCAGGGACATGAACTGTCATCACCCAAGCGTTCAACGCCAGACACTCAAGGACCAACCGTTGCAACAACTGAACTACCTGTGGCAACAATGCCGACAATGAATTGATTGATTGCACTACACTCAGATTGTCACAATGGAAACACACTTTCCGATTGCGAAATCTCTCCCCCACAAGAAAACCGACACTAAGATGGGGAAGAGCTCAAGCAAAGCCAGATTGCGAACCCAACCCCTGGAAAACCACTCTGATGGCCACTTTTCCGCGCACCATTGTCCCCCACAATAGACTCCAAATCCTGTCCCACCTTCCGCATCCGAGAACAATTCAAAATCAAAACAGTACATCGTCTTCCCCAAAATAAGCAACCGCCCGTTATAAGATGCCAAGAAGGAACCCCAAACTGCTAGATCTGCCCGTAACTCCCTACCCAAACAAATGTTTGTCAAAGTGATGTGGCGCAGACACCTTTGAAGTCGCCATTGACAAACGCAGCGAATAAACTCTACCCATTGGGATTATCCAACAGTCAAAATTCAGCTTTCCCAACAGCAACCGCAAATCCCGTAATTGTATCTTACTCCCACGTTGTGCCCGCTGCACTGCCAGCTTTAAATCCTCCAATATGTCTACCGGCAACCGACACTCCATCCTTTCAGTATCAATAATGATCCCCAAAAAACAGAGTTCGGTGACCGGGCCTACTGTTTTTTCTGGTGCCAGTGGGACTCCAAAACGCGCAAACACTATTTCCAGCGTGTGCAGCAATAAAGAGCACACTGCCGAGTCTGGTGGGCCTATGCACAAGAAGTCATCTAAATAATGGATGACCGAAGTGCATTCTGCCACATCCGTCACCGTCCATTCCAAAAAGGAACTGAAGGATTCAAAATATGCGCACGACAGTGAACACCCCATAGGGAGGCATCTATCCACAAAAAAATGTCTTCCCAAAAGCGACCCAGTAGGTGCATGCAGTCCGGGTGTACCGGCAGAAACCGAAAAGCCACCTCTATATCTGTTTTTGCCAATAACGCTCCTTTGCCAAATTTGTTAACCTACCCTACAGCAGTGTCAAATGATGTATACACCACCGAACAAAGCTCAGAATCTATCCCATCATTGACCGACATCCCTCTAGGGTACGACAAATGATGAATGAGCCGAAATTTGTTCGGCTCCTTCTTGGGCACAACCCCCAGTGGGGACAACCGCAAATCCGCCACTGGGGGTTCACAAATGGCCCTACCATTCTCCCCAGCCTAACCTCCCGAAACAGCTTTTCCGTTACTACCTCCTTGTGCTCTAACGCCGAACGCAAATTCTTCTTAACCAAAACCGCCCCCCTGGGACAAAAGGTATACGAAAACCGGACTAAACCCCCCCCCCCCCCCGTAACAAATGCGCCACACCTACATTAGGATACCTATATAGAAATGGTGCCATCACGTCCAGCCGTACTGGAGTCAGCCCCTTTTTAAGTACCATCCCTCCTCTTTGCCTGACCCCTCTAAAACACCTGTTCACTCCGTGGGATCCCCCACAGGAAATGCACTCATGCTTAAATTTGCACTTCGCACCGAACTTACATCCCTCTTCATTAAACAGGAAGCACAGTCCCTTGGCTGAAGCTGTATGCAACTAGTGTTGATCACGAATATTCAAATTTCGAATTTTTATCGCGAATATAGGTACTTCTAAAATTCGCGAATATTTCGAATATAGTTATATATTCGTAATTTCGAATATTCGATTTTTTTCCCTTTATTTTTTATTTTTTTATTTTTATTTTTTAAATCAGTACACATGATCCCTTCCTGCTTCTAGCTTGTGGGCCAATAAGAAGGCTGCAATATACTTGACTTTAGGAGTAGTGATGAGCGGCAGGGGTCATATTCGAAAATGCGCAAATTTTTTTTCTTGAAAAAATCGGCAAGGTAATGATTGTGTAATATGCGAATTTTCGTAATTAGCATTTTCGGATTCGAATTTTTATTGCGAATTTTTCAACTTTAAGACAAAGAAGATTATAGCACTATATTAGCTAAATTGCTCTAAATTCGTTTTTTCGAATATTCGCTATATTGCTATATATTCTTGTTTTAGAATATTACAAATATTCGAAAAAACGAAGTTATAGCAATATAGTGAGTATTCGAAAAATCGAATATAGAGCAATTTAGCTAATATAGTGCTATAATCTTTGTCTAATAGTTGTAAGTTGAAAAATTCGCAATAAAAATTCGAATCCGAAAATTAGAATTACGAAAATTCGCATATTACACAATCATTACCTTGCCGATTTTCGAATTTCCGAATTTTCGAATATTCGGCAAATATTCTAAAAATATTCGCGAAATATCGCGAATTCGAATATGACCCCTGCCGCTCATCACTATATGCAACGAGGTTTGACTGGCCTCCCCTGTATCCCCCCGAAAGGACTGACCCATTATCCCCTGCACCGTGACTTTTAGCCACAACGCTATGTCCTCGTGATCCCAACGAATATTGGGACGCACTGCTTTCCGCTGTCGAAATTGCTCGTCATATCGTAACCAAGCCTGACCGCCATAAACCCGGTACGCCTCCCCAATCGCGTCTTGATAACAGAAAAGAGACCAACAGCATTTGGGCTGTTTCTCCCCAATAATACTCGCGAATATGGCGAATGCTTGCAGCCAGTTGACAAACGTTCACGGGATTAATCGATACCGGCGCTTTTCCTCCTCCTCTCTCTTACCGTCATCTTTTTTAGCCCTGTCCAAATTAAAACGTTCTAAAGGGAGCAATAAAAAAAAATTCCACATAATCCCCCTTCCAAATCCGCTCCCACATGTCCTGCTTCAAGTGAGCCCCTAATGGGCACTCAAAACAGACATACACCTCCCCCGAGCTGCATCATCCATGCTAACCGTCGCCTCCCCGCCTGTCTGCACTGACACCGAGCTCGTTCCCGCCGGCGCTATTACCTGAGTTTGAATTGCCCCCGACTCCCCAATTTGTACCTGGTTAGCCCCTGGTCCCAACGCCCCCAGGCGCCTGCCCCACACGCTGCCATTGACGCCAAGCCCCCCAACACGGTAAGAAGCCCCGCCCTAACTCCCCGGTGGGTCCCCCCATCCCACCACCCCCCATGGCGCTGACTATAGATAATAAGGGTCCCCAGTTGAACTCACCAGGCTGCCTGGGCGCTGTGATCACACCAGCCGGAACTCCAGAATCCCTTCCAGTCGCAGATCCTGCAGCTCGTCCAACCACGAATCTAGTAGGCATCAGTTGAGAGCCGGTGCTGACTGACAATGCCAATCTTAGCGGGGGAGGAGTAGATGCACTGCTGCTGCTTCCGGATGCTGTAAGGCCAGCATCCCACTGCCCGTTTCCGGAATCGGATACCCACCAGCACCGGCACAGAAGAGGATGGGGCCAGTGTCCTGCTGCCCAATAAAGCTCTCTAGCCTGCCCCCGCCCTCACAACTGCAGGGGGAAACAGCCGCCTCCTCATTGCCTCCAACATGCTGAGCAGCTTCCCACAGGGTCACTGTGGGAACCGCCAATCCTGTTTCATTTCCAGCGCTCCTACCAGCAGGGGGAGCGCTAACCTCTGTCTGTGCTCTGCTGGAGTCCCGCCGTCCATGAGGATTCCTCCCACAGCGGGACGGGCGAACGGAAGACTTACGCACAGCCGCCCGGAGTGGAGGGTCCCTGGAGGGGCTCCGGACCCGGCGCAGGACTCTTGGGGTAAACTCAGGACTCAGGCGCACCGGTGGGCGAGTGCGCCATCGCCAACGCGTCCCCTGCTACAAGGGCCCGACCCCACACTCCTCACTACCGACTGCTCCTAGCAGGCCTTGAAGCTGCGCCTGCAACCATCGTGGGCCCTCCGCTTCCGCCCTCAACTGGAGCTGCCCGATCAACTCCTCCACCGCAGACATGAAGGTAGGCACTGCCCTGTCTCTGCCTGCGATACTAAAATGGCTCCCTCTCCCCTTTCACCTACTTATTTAAGACCACCCCTCTTTTCTCCCCCTATCCTAACTCACCGCCGCCCCACCTTGTCATGCTGGCCTACCCTAAGGCTACGCCCACCAGTCCGGCCATACTTAATTAAGACACAGCTGAAAACTGTGATTCCATCTTAGCTGCATTGTCTAGTGAAGTGTGTAGTAGTCGTAAACCCACCTCCTGTCTCATCAAAGGCTTAGACTGATGTTCAGTCTCCCTATGCTTTATACTGCAGCAGATTTTTTGTAACACTACTTTGATTAGTGATGCCTAATAACTTTTATAGCTTATTGAGGGTCTCAGGTAAACTCTACCTTCAGTCCCCTTAGAGGCTCAGATGGCTGCTCTCTCAATCCCCCATTCTTTATACTATAGCTCAGCACCTTCTTTTTTTTAATTAGGTAACCTCTGCAGAGTGAAATGAGCCTCCATATTTGGGGTAGGGAGATTCTGGGGATTGTGTTTTAAGGATGTATTAGACATGGACATTTGTACGCTGCGCTGGGACACAGAAGTGGATGTGCTAGTTGATGGTGCTTGCAAAAGTCCATGTGCAGGGCGGGAGGCATCCGGGCCTGTGTCTTGGACAGGGGATTGGCCAGCATGTAACACAGGGGAAGAGGAGGCAGTGGTGTGACCTGCAGACACTGATTGTGGACCCAGGCATTCGGCCCACCTATTAGGGTGCTTTGATGCCATGTGGCGGATCATGCTGATGATGGTGAGGTTAGTAGTGTTCACGCCCCGGCTCATTTTGGTACGGCACAGGTTGAAAATTAAAAAAAATTTTTATCGTCTGCACCTTCTTAAAAAAAGCGCCAGA
This sequence comes from Bufo gargarizans, assembly GCF_014858855.1. NCBI lineage: Eukaryota > Metazoa > Chordata > Amphibia > Anura > Bufonidae > Bufo > Bufo gargarizans. Next base: position 55,498,717 of record NC_058088.1, read on the forward strand.
CTGCAGAACACCTACCCCGTGGCAAGGGAGATTGCTGCAAGAGGGTGCTCCGGGGAATGGTTGCGGGCCTGTTTGGTGTGGCTCGCCTTCTCCCTTTTGCCACCCCACTGCCTCTTCCAGCCTGTTGCGGTGCTGCGGATCCCTCTTCATCTGTACTGCTGTCCTCGCTCGGCTTGCCACCTTCCCAGGTTGCACCAGTGACTTCATCGTCCACCACCGCCTCTTCCACTTCCTCACTCTGGTCTTCCTCCTGACTTGTTGACCTAACAACAGCCTCAGTTATTGACAACTGTGTCTCATCCTCATCATGGACCTCTTAAGACACTAATTGACTTTGACTTATTGGCAACTGTGTCTCATCATCATCATCCACCTCGTGAAACACTAATTGCCATTCCCCACCGTCATCTTCTTATGTATGTGGATTCTCAAGAGTTTGGGAATCAGGGCACAAGATCTCCTCATGTCCCTCTTCAAGCGTGCTTGGGGAGAGGCCCAAATTTAGGAATGGCGAAGAAAAGAGCTCCTCTGAATATCCGAGTCTGGGATCACTTGTTTGCAAAGACTCTCCATGGTGGGAGGAAGGAGTATCAGGGTGAGGATTCTGTTGACCAGACTCTTGGCTACTGAGACTGGACTTTGTGGAAGACAGGGTGGTGCTTAACCGACTGGAAGCATTATCTGCTGCAATCCAACCGACCAACTGGTTGCACTGGTCTGACTTCGAGAGTGGTGTCCTGCGCCACCCTGCAAACTGGGACATGAAGCTAGGTATCATGGATAAGTGTGTTTCTTGTGCTCTGGCAGCAGGCACAGTTTCAGCGCGCCCAGGGCCACGGCCTCTGCATGCATCAGCAGTACTGCCACTTCTCCATCCCTTACTGCTCGCCTTCCGCATAGTAAATGGTATATATGCTTGCAAGTATGTCACACGTACAGTAGCGCAGGTTTTGTAAGTGTATGCGCAAATAAATTAGACTGAAAGTCACTGAGATTTAGGATGGGCAAACGTTATACTGGAGATGTAGTGCAGGTAATGTCGCTGCCACCAGCAGCAAAAAAATTTGACTGAATATCACTGATATTTCGGATATGCTAACGCTGAATGTCACTGATATTTTTAATGCGCTAACGTTTTACAGGAGATGTAGCGCAGGTAATGTCGGTGAAACCAACAATGAAAAAATTACACTGGATGTCACTGATATTTCGGATGCGCTAGCGTTACACAGGAGATGTAGTGCAGGTAATGTCGCTGCAACCAAGAACGAAAAAATTTGACTGAATGTCACTGATATTTCGGATGCACTAACGTTATACTGGTAATGTTACGCAGGTAATGTTGCTGTCACCAGCGGCGAAAAAATTACACTGGATGTCACTGATATTTCGGATGCACTAGCGTTATACTGGAGATATAATGCAGGTAATGTCACTGCAACCAAGAACTAAAAAAATTACACTGAATGTCACTGATATTTCGGATGCTCTAGCGTTATACTGGAGATGTAGTGCAGGTAATGTCGCTGCAACCAAGAACGAAAAAAATTACACTGAATATCACTGATATTTCGGATACACTAATGTTATACTGGAGATGTAGCGCAGGTAATGTCGCTGCAACCAAGAACGAAAAAATTACACTGAATGTCACTGATATTTCGGATGCACTAACGTTATACTGGTTGCACTAAAAATATATATTGCTGCCAGACACAACAATAGTCCTTAAAAGGACTTTTGGATCTCTGACACTAACCCTGCCTAACAAAAAGCTCGAGCACAATCGGTATTCCACCGAATCATCGCATATCTTCTATGACTCGTGCGAGACAATATTTTATATGCCATCCACTTCCTTGATACTATTATGAAGGTATGTGCCCACACACACTGGGAGGACAGGATATAATAGCTGAGAAGTTGGCATCACATTTTTTCTATAACCTCGCTGGTAAACGTTATTCTGCATTTAGATTATTAAGCCCTTTTTTTGTCTCACGGCAGAGGATAAATACATATCTGGGGCAGCGGAAATAGTTTCCCTTTTCAATATGAAAGCGAGAGAGTAAAACATTAAAGGAAGATGCGGCTTCTATTATCTATACCGGCAATGTCTTCTTGAGTCGCATGTTAACAATTAATTTGATAGGGAGCTTTCTCGAGTTGTTTTGTTTGTCTTCATGAAAAATAATTGCACTGGGTGTTCTGATTGTCCCGGGTACTTAATAATGTATTCTGCTAGGAATGGAGAATTCTTTATGCCTAACCCACTCCTGCAAGAGATAAACCCCTGGAAATCATAGAAAGTATAGCATGTGTGACACAATGAGGGGTTGTGTCTGGCAAGGAAGGTATTTTCCTCCCTGCATGTGAGGCTGGGCTGGTTTCCAGCCAGGTGAGGTCAAATACCCGACCGGAGTTCAAGTGCTGATCCGGATTTTGGCAGCACCTGGCTGTCCTCAAATAGGCAGCTGGCCTCAGCATAGATGTCTCTGTTTTGGGGATCTGAGGCGATGTGCCATGCTGAGAGGCTGAGAGCCGCATGCTGGGGAAACAGGCCCCCTAAAGCCTGCTGTGGACTACTGGAGGCAGAACTGCCAGCAAGGTTAATTGTGTTATATAAACTTTCCATTGTGTGTGAATTAACACCAAGACTACAAAGTTTTGTGCTGTTTTGTGCAATTGCCTCAAGTGTGAATAAACACTAATGTTTTGAGTTAAGAACTTGTATTTTGCCTCTGTACTGCGCCTGCTTACCCTATCTACCAGAGCAAAACCCCACACATGCTAGTAATATGACAGGACTGCCCCCAAATAACTTCACGTAAGTGTAACACCCCGCTACTATCTCTAATGGTCTAACCTGTATGTCATCTTATGTATTCTGTTCTAGGTCCTAAACAATGTGCATTCATAATCTTGTTATGTAACCGTTTATTACATGTAATGTGCCTGGTTCACCAGCAGGTGGCAGTGTAAATGGCAGAGCTATCCTAAGGATACTTTCACACTTGCGGCAGGGGACACCGGCAGGAACAGCCTGCCGCTAGTGTGAAACTAGAATTAGAGAGAATGGAACTCACCATTCCATTCTCCTGCCTTTGGGCAGAAGTGGACCAGTCCTGCTTGCTACCAGCAGGAGGTGGGGCAGTTCTAGTTTGTTCTGGTTGAGACATGTTGGAGCTGCCAGGATTCTAACCTATTTTTTGGCTGAACATAAGTCCGACTACAAGAGTGAAGTGCAGCATAAAGAGGAAACAAAGACACCAAGTTAGCTTGTCAGTACAGCAGAGTGAAAGAAAGATCTAGCAGATTTGAGTTTGCCTGTCAGTTTAATGCTAAAGCGTGCTGGAAACAAGACAAAGCCTGAAACTGTTTGGAGAAATGTTTTTTTCAAGTAAAGCTACCATTAAACTTATTCTCAAGGTCTGGGCTCAAGTTATTTCTTCAAATGCCTCAATTATTACAGTTATTTATTGCTTCGGAGCCAAAGCCTGGGGTCCAGCCGTATCTAGGTAGGAGCACCGTGACACACATCAAGAGACATTCAGGCCGAATTACACCACTCTGTATTCCTACCAAACCTGGGACGCGACATAGAGGGCCCTGGGGGGAGGCAGCCGGTTGCATAAGGACGAGCTTTGTGAACTACTAGTGATACTTACTGGAGATATCTAACAACTGGCTTTGTTCCTGCACCTTGAGTACTTGCTTTTCATTCAAACAGAAAATATTTTCTTGCAAATCAGCTGATGATATCATCATTAGTTCGGCTCGAGCATTCCTATGCTCGGCACATCGCGGAGTTCGGCCAAACACTGCATGTGCTTGAGCGCAATGCTTGATTCAGTGTATTTTAATCTAATTTAGCCTCTATTTCTAGCTGTACAGTGGGGGAATCCCTCAGTGTGTGTCCGTGGCTTAGGAGTCCCTGCTCTGACTCCATATATAGCTATGTCCATATATGGACTCTGTGCTTGGGGACACCCCAGTGTATTTAAATCTAATTTAGCTTGTATATCAGAAAAGTTTTTGCCAGGATTCAAACTCACAACCTTCTGCATTAGAGGCACGGCACTTAACCACTCAGCTATAATAGCTGCATAGCCAGTTACTTTAAAAAAAATACAAAAAATCTAGAGACTTCTACTGTACTGTACTTCTATTGAGATCTATACAGTAGAAGTCTCATATATATATATATATATATATATATATATATATTTGTATCTGGCAATACAGTTATATAGTGTAGTAGTTAAAGTTCTGGGCTGTGATGCAGAAGTGGTGAGTTCATATCCTGTCACAAACTTTTTCGGAAATAGAGGCTAAAATTAATTTAAGCATATATATATATATATATATATATATATATATACAAAATAAGAGAGTCGGGCAGCACTGCAGTCTCTTATGAATAGGTGGAGTGCCAGCGGCTGAGGAGGCGATCCCCTTCCAAATGAATAGACTGAAGAAATTCCACGGCACATCCAAGGCGTAAAAATAAATATAAAGGCTTTATTCACCAGACACACAACGTTTCGATCCGCTTCCTGGGATCACTGCTTGAGAAAGATCCAAGGAAGCGGACCGAAACATTGCGTGTCTGGTGAATAAAGCCTCTATATTTATTTTTACACCTTGGATGTGCCGTGGAATTTCTTAAGTCTATATATATATATATATATATATATCTATATATATATATATATCTATATATATATATATATATATATCACTGGGTGTACCCAAGCACTGACTCCATGTATGGACATAGCTATATATGGAGTCAGAGCAGGGACTGAACTAGAATCCCGACACCCTCCCCTTTTCAGAGCAGGGGATGCCTGGGGTTCTCCCATTGACTTCCATTGTGCTCGGGTGCTCGATAGAACACCCGAGCATCGCAAAGTGTTCTACTCGAGCACTTTGGTGCTCAATCAACACTAATCATCATGTTTCCTGAAGGGAATGTCTCATCACAGACCATCCCTATAAAATTGGAGCCTCAGTGGTGATCAGATTATCATAGCCAGGCAGAGAGGAGAGGAGATGACATAACCTGACTAACCTACAGCAGCAGAGGTAGTATAGTATTACGTGCTATCCATTCAAATGAATATCCCCTAATTCACTACACGGACAACTTAAGTCTCCCAGAATAAACATTTTGAGACCACTGCATTTAGTTTACCTATGTTATTGTACACTATGGTATTGTAGACCTTTAATATAGAAAAAGGGTTGTCTAGGTGTAAAGGTCTTAAAAAATATATGATAATGGTATATAGATAGATAGATAGATGAAGAAAGCTAAAAGCAGCACACAAATATAAGTTGGGTGCAATTCCTCCAGGGACCGGTGACCAAGATACACTGTTTATAAAACTGGGATAAACCGCTGCCTGCAATTCTCTACCAGGTCCTCTCAGCCTGTCTCTAGGACATTTGCATGCACTGCAGCTCGTAAAGTGCCAGCATGCACCCTAGTCTCTCCAGCCAATTGCTGGTGGTCACTTTAGGGTATTTTACTCACCTTCTCTTTGGGGAGGGTGACTGAGCTTTATAGCTTTAGGTTATCTAGCGTGCTGTTCTGTTTGTCTTTCCATGTACCAACCTCTACCTGTTTACTGATTCTGACCCTCCACTGCCTAACCTGACCTCAGCCTGCTTACCATATTGACTCTTTTCTGCTTGCCATGGACTTCAACTAGGTTAATGGATTTGAATTAACTCTGCCCTGACCTCTGACCATGAGTATTGCCTGATCTAGTGGCCCAGCTGCCAACCACACAGGGACTGTTCCAAGAGGTACCAGCCTGCTGGCTCTGTTGTAGTAAAGTCCAGATCCCTATGTAGGTCGTAGGTCTAGCCCAAAGTCAAACCAGTTTGTTGGCACAAAAAGACAAAAATACAGATAGAGATAGATAGATATTAGATATATAGACAGAAAATAGATAGAAAGATAGATATTAAAATAGATAGATAGATAGATAGATAGATAGATAGATAACTTCCCCCCGTTTATAGATACAGAGTAGCTGAGCCATCATTGCTTTCTGACCTCCAGTTATTACTTTCCTGTTTTTCCTCTAGATTCCGACCTCCCGCTGCAGTGAAGGAACACGAGGGAGGTTATTGAAACCAATCTTAAACACTTCCAGAAACATGTTTCTAAGAAACTAAAATGTGTCAAACACAAAGTAAAAGAGAAGTTAGAGGACACAGCCTCACCCCAAGACATTTCCTGTGATGTGTAAATAAAATATTAAGGACGGGGCCGCAATGTTCCCTTCTGGGCATTTCTTCTCATAATTATTTCAAGCTGTAATTTCGGAAACTGCTGATTTCAGCAAGTAAATTGTGAATTTCCAAGTGCAGGATTTTCATCAGTCGTAACCTTAGACCTCTCTGTGCTGGACAAACTGAGATCCACAGGCCCCTGCTAATGAATCTCAGATGTTACATTGTAGCAGCTCGGCTCATATGGAGCACATTGTGGTGTTAATCTTAGGAGTGGCAATGAGGAACAAATGTGGTTTATATATTTTAGGGGAGGGATAAGGGAGGGTATACAAAGCAATTATAGAATGGAGCTTGTAAAGGGAGTCATACAATATTAATTCAGAGCTGTGGCCTCGGCATGTCTCTAACATCATTATGCCCAGGGTTGGGCTGCCGAGCATCTGTACTTAATGTGGGAGGTCTATCCACGATGACTTTACCTTCTGCTACACCAAGGTGAGGCTTGTAAGAAACTTGCTTAGCAGTGTAGATGTAGCTGAGCTGAGTTTATTAAGTGGTATTCCTGTCGTATAAAGTGATGACATGATGCTAGGATATCTTTTAAATTGATAATTTTGTGGGTCCAAACTCTGGGAATCCAACTGATTTATCATGGTGCTGGTGTAGTGATTCCTTTACTGTTTATCCTCACACAGCAGTGCTCCCGCCACCCACTATCCCAGGAACTGCAGAGCGGTCCCATTCAATAAATGGTGTTGTGCTGCAATTCCCTGCTGGGAGTACCGATGTACAAGGCAAAATCAGAACATAGCATATAGCATACCCAGCACTGTCCCTTCATTCTCAGGAACATTGGCGGTCCAAGAGCTCAGATGACCACCAGTCATAAAATGTAGCATATTCTAGCTATGACTTTATACGTTGGCAGTAACCCTTTAAAGGGCTTCTGTCAGCAGATGTGTACCTATGAAACTGGTTTGGCAGGTGAGGGCATCTGTGTTGGTCCCATGTTCATATGAGCCAACAGGACTTTCTTTTCTATCCTGCATAACGAAAACCAGATGGACCCGTTATGTTTGTCCATAGACCTCTATTATCACGGATCAAAACGAAAAGCCTCTAAAGGTTTGCGTTTTGAATTCCATCTTATAACCATGTTATAATGGAAAGAAATAACAGAATTCACGCTGACGTGAACCCGTCCTTACAGAGAAGGGTTTCTCACTGAGCATACCGTACATCAATGCTTATGGTCAGGGTAGGAGGTCACAGAACTTTATAGAGCACTCCACCTGTGGGTATGTTTTTGGTGCCCAGCCTTGCCAGTGTGATTGCTGCTTTCTTTTCTTGTGTTCCCCTGTGATTTTTCTGCGTTTGACTTTACTTGAGCTGATTTATCCATATACTGAGCTTTGGTTTGAACCCTGATATTGATTACAGAACCTACTTGGACCTCTTCTTTCACATCAAATATAACTTATCTGCAGCCTGACATCTATTGGTGACTTTACTGGGGATCGCAACCCAGGAACCTCAATGGCAAAGGCTATACCTCCTTTTCGGGGGTTAAGCATGAAAAAACGATGATTCTTCAGATCCCCGCTATCCAGGCAATCCTGAGGTTCCAGTTACTCATTGTCACAGCTTACTGCCAGAAATCTTCTGTGAGGAGCACATCTCCTTCTCTGAAAGGGCTGCACAATGTCACTAAGGTTTGCTCCTGCCGTGCTGATCTGCCTCACCATCCCTAAGATACCATCCAAGCATCTTACCACACCAGCCTGGAACAGGTCTCCAGGTACACATGGGAGCTTATTGGGCATTACAGCATAAAATATGGTCAGTCAGGGTGCATTCATATCACCGTTTAGCTTTCCATTTTTCTGATCCCTCAGAAGAAGAGAGAGAGATTGCAACTGTTGCATCAGTTGTCATCCGTTTGAGCCATTTCCGCCTGAGATCTCTTTTTTTAGACAGAAAAAAAATGTCCTGCATGCAGTACTTTAACACTTGCGTTGTTGGATTCAGGCAGGCAGTTCCGTTGCAGGAACTGCCTTCCGGATCTGGAGATTCGTATGCAAACGGATAGCATTTGTTTCCGGATCCAGATGCGGATCCGGCTGACAAATGCATTGAAACATCGGATCTGTCTCTCCGGTATCATCCGGAAAAACAGATCCTTTTTTTTATTTATTTCGCATTTTTAAAGGTCTGCGCATGAGCAGACCGGGAATCCAGATCCGTTTTTCCGGAACACTTGGTACCGGATCTGGCATTAATACATTTTAATTTTTATTTATTTTTTTCCTGCAAGGTGGGGGGGGGGATAGGTGGGGTGGGTTGGGGATGATCTTATTAGTCCGGTTTTTCTGTATGCACTGTAATTGGTGAAGGATGTGAAGTTACATCTGAGCATTGGAGTATCTCTAGGAACGCTGGAGGATGGCGGGACTCTCCGGCACTGAATAATGGCAATTTTTTTTATCAAATCAGGGCACTGTGCGCTCTATGGGCGGGGACCCGGGGCGGCCCGGGGACCGGGTGTGACCCGAAATGCGTCTCTCTCTGTCTGATATGCAGTTTGACTGCAGGCAGTGATACGATACATGCTGCATGGGTGCCACTAGGTGTTCTCTTAAAGGGGACAGAGCCGGTCTCTGGTGGTGTTCTTGTCCACATTTCTTTTAAATGCCGGTGATTGCCGAGTGATACTCGACCTGAGTCCCTTTGCACATGAGATACTGGTGTGATTGTATGCAAGGTACGGTTAAGTCGGGCACTAATTTTCAATTTTAACTATCTGGGGATGAGGCAGTAAAATATGCATGTGGATTTTTTTTTCCACTGCGATAGAAGACTGCTGGACCCCCCAGTTTGCTCCAAGAAATGTTTGCGATCAAAGATCGCCGTAAGCCCGCTACGCACGGTTAATGCGAACACCAGGTGAATGGATTCAAGATTGTTAATCCTGCCGTTTCTCTCACCCATATTCGGGAGAGGGCGCGCGGGGTGCGCGCTCGCTCCCTGGTGGCCGCCCGGGCCGCGGGCCCCCGATCTCTGCCCTTTATAGATATTAATATGCCAAGTTAGATGCTGTGTGTGTTTGCCTGATTAGGCTGTCGATGTCGGGTGAACCCCGCTCTCCTCTTAGCAAGTGAGATCTCCATTTGACTTGTATCATCCCCATAAGTATGGGTATTTGTATGAAATTATTATTAACCATGCTTATAAATCAGAAACTTACGGATTTTATAATATCATAAATGTTATATGGATATGTATTTTTGTATTATAAATAAAATATTTAAAGTTAAAAATAAATAAAAATAAATAATACATTTCAATGTCCGGCATTCCGGCATGCTGCAGTATTTTCTTCGGCCAAATACCGTAACGGTGACTGAACTGAAGACATCCTGATTACATTCTTTTCATTCAGAATGCATTGGAACAAAACTGAAGCGTTTCTTTCCGGTATTAAGCCCCTGTGACGGAACTCAATACCAGAAACGCAAGTGTGAAAGTACCCTAAAAAAACGGATCTCAGTTGGAAATGGCTCAAACAAATGACAACTGATGCAACGGGATCCGTTTTTTTTTTACTGGATCCTGTAAAAACTGTTCATATACAATCCTATGCATAACTGATGCAACAAGATCAGAAAAATGGAAAGCTAAACAGTGAGGTGAATGTACCCTAAGGGCAGGTTCACATCAGCGTTATGTATTCTGTTATAGCTTTCCGTTATAACATGGTTATAATGGAAAAAAACGAAATCCATAAGACGGAAGTCAAAGCGGAGCCTTTAAGAGGCGTTCCGTTTTGATCCTTCATAATACAAATCTATGGGCAGCAGTACGGATACATTATGCCGGAGTCCAGTCATGCATAACGAAAGCCAGGACGGATCCATTATGCTGCCCATAGACATGTTTTATGACAGAATGCAAAACGGAAGCCTTTAAAAGGCATTCCGTTTTGCTTTCCATCATAATAGAAGTCTATGGGAATCATAACGGATCCGTCTGGTTCCCGTTATGCAGAACGGACAAAAAAGTCCTGTCGACAGGTCTTTGTTTTCCGTCTTGCATAACGGGAACCAGACGGATCCGTTATGATTCCCATAGACTTCTATTATGACGGAAAGCAAAACGGAAGGCCTTTTAAAGGTTTCCGTTATGACTTCCGTCTCATGGGTTCCATTATTTTCCGTTATAACCCTGATATAACAGGGAGAGCCATAACGGAATACATAACGCTGACGTGAAGCCACCCTAACGTAAATTAGTCACCCTGCTACTTTGGGCAGCTGATTCTGAGAGAGGATGTGAGAACGTACACCTTGGCTTTTGTGCTGGACGGTTCTGACGACTCTGCATGTTTTTGACTCTAAAGGCCAGATGATAAAAAGCCAAGGCCATTGGAAGTCTTATGTATTACACGTAATGAGAAATATCTGGAGAACATTTTAGAGAAGGCAACTGATCTTCTGCCAGTTGAATTGGTAACCACTTGAGATTGACCTAATGATAAGTTACCAGCTTCATCTCTTGATAAATGTACTTTATGTCCTTGTCCTTGGAAGTTTATTATGAAACATGAGTCCAAGGGCCCAATTTGTGGAGAAGGAGCCAATAACAAAATGTATCATTCCACCGCACCCTCCTCATCATGAACTAAAAAGCTAGTGGATGTGCTATATTTTCCGATACGGTAAGGTGGTGAGACCCTAGAGTCCCTATAGTTTACAAAATTTACCATTTGAGATGGAAAAACCTACTCAGAAGGATATTGGGGATAACCTCAGTTGAGATCCCATTTGTCCCCCGTCTGCTAAACATTTGAAAGCCTCATCAATGTGTCTCCTTAGTGCGATTGCATGGCTGCCTGCGAGCAAGCAAGGTGACGAGGAGCAGCATCTCTCTCATGGCCAGGAGGACACCACTTATTTTGGGTTCTACATAGGCAGCATATATAGAGATAGATATAGAGATAGGTGTATAAAGATGTTGATTGTCTGTATATAGAAGATGTAGGACCTGATGACAAGTGTTCCTTAAGTAGCACAGAACACTTCAACACATGCAACACTTAAAATAGAGCATCTGATTTTTGCGTGCAGAGATATGGAATATCAAGATGATTCATAATTAATTAGCTTGTGCTGCTGTAAAAAAGAACTTGTTAAAATTAATTTCTTCCCTAGAAAATAAATGTGAAAAATTTTGATTATTTTTTTTTTATCTACTTCCATACAGAAAGGATTCTTCATAGCCATCTTCCTCTGTCCATAGGGGTTATCGACCAGCTATACTTACATACCCTTCATAATTACTCTCCTAGGGTTCACACTGCAGAGTTCCAGAATGGGAAATATACTGACAGGTACAGCAAATGTTTACAAAGGGTGCCAAGCACCTGAAAGATTCCGAAATAATATTTTCCTTTCGCTTTCTGACTGCTACATAAATACCGAAATATTTCATACAGCAGAATAGTGAGTGCAGCTCTGCAGGATAATATAGGATGTAACTCAGGATCAGTACAGAATAAGTAATTTAATGTACACAGTGACTCCACCAGTGAGTGCAGTGAGTGCAGTGAGTGCAGCTCCGGAGTATATAATACAGGATGTAACTCAGGATCAGCACAGGATAAGTAATGTAATTTATGTACACAGTGACTGCAACTGGCAGAATAGGGAGTGCAGCTCTGGAGTATAATACAGGATGCAACTCAGGATCAGTACAGGATAAGCAATGTATGTACACAGTGACTGCACCAGCAGAATAGTGAGTGCAGCTCTGGAGTATAATACAAGATGTAAATCAGGGTCAGTACAGGATAAGTAATGTATGTACACAGTGACTGCACCAGCGGAATAGTGAGTGCAGCTCTGGAGTATAATACAGGATGTAACTCAGGATCTGTACAGAATAAGTAATGTAATGTATGTACACAGTGACTTTTTAGTCAGATTACGTTTATACACTACTCTCTAACCCAGGGATGCCCAACCTGCTGCCCTCCAGCTGTTGCAAAACTACAACTCCCAGCATGCTCGCACAGCCTACAGCTATTAGCCTTCAGCAAGGCATGGTGGGAGTTGTAGTTTAACAACAGCTGGAGTGCCGCAGGTTGGGCATACCTGCTCTAACCTTTATAGGTGAAATTAATGTGATCTTCTCTAAACTTTTGAATGCACATGTTCAACATTTCAGTGTTTCAGTACTTTTTGCACAACTTGCTGTTCTCTAACATGGAGCTTAACGGCAAAATTCACAACAGGTTTAATTAGAATTGGTATTTAAGCAGTCCTCCTCATCATACTGTTCACATTTTTACATCATGAGAACAAGACGACACCTAACAATTGATCAGTATCTCGCCATTACGAGGCTTCAAGCAGTATGTTCTTAGATGGAAGTGGCCACTGAGCTTAGGATGTCACAGAGTGTCATCAGTAGGCTGTATCAGAGATACAGAGCGACTGGAAGAGTCGCAGAAAGGCAGAGAAGTGGACATCCTTTCACCACATCCCACACTGATGAGCGATTTATTGTGAACAATGTTCTTCGGAATCGGATGATAAGTGCCACACTCCAGGGATATTTAAGGAGGTGAGAGGCATCCAAGTGTCATGTCAGACCATTACAAACTATTTACATCAGTATGGTCTGTGTTGTAGATGACCTGCAAGGGTAACTGACCACAGGCGTCATTGTCTTGCATGGGCCAGGGAGCATCTACGATGGATGAGGGACCAGTGGGCCTCAGTGCTATTCACTGATGAAAGTTGATTTACTCTGAGCATAAATGATTGCTGCCAATGATGTTAGAGACATCATTAGCCACAGACGAACCTTTGGTGGTGGTGTTACAGTTTGGGCTGGTGTGTCTAGTCAATACAGAACTGCCCTACACTTTTTGAATGGTCCAGTGACAAGCCTACACTACTTGAAGAACATCATTAATCCAGTAATTGTGCTTCTGCATGAACAACACAGGTCTAATTTAATCTTCTTGGACAACAATTCTCCAGGTCATCAAAGTTGTATCATTACAGAAAGGCTACTGGAGACTGGGGGACCTCAAATGGAGTGACCTGCACTTTCTCCTGACCTAAATCCCATTGTAAAACCTATGGGATCATCTGGGTTGCCATGTAGAGGCTCGCAACCCTGTACCCCAGAACCTCAATAACCAGAGGGCCGCCCTTCAAGAAGAGTGAGATGCAGACAATAAGTTGACTTGTGAACAGCAGGAGACTTTGTTGTCAAGCTGTAATTTATGCTCAAGTCCACATGACAATTTATTGAGAAGGTGACGTTTTTGTGGGGGTATACCCAGCACTGGGGTTTGCTTTTGTTTCAATAAATTGTTTGAAATGAGGAAATCACCATTGCTGCTTCTACTTAAATGTCTGACTTTCATGATGTAATATCACTGGAGCGTGAACTTTTTACGGTTTCCATAAATTTCAACCAAAAGCCAAATATTCCTAACTTTTTGTAGCGTCTTAACTCCTTAAGTACACAGCCTTATTTCACCTTAAGAACCAGGCCATTTTTTGCAAATCTGACCAGTGTCATTTTAAGTAGTGATAACTTTAAAATGCTTTGACTTATCCAGGCAATTCTGAGATTGTTTTTTTTCATCACATATTGTACTTAATGACAGTAGTAAAATAAAAAATAAAAAAATAAATGTATTTATAAAAAATACCAAATTTGGCAAAAATTTGGAAAAATTTGAAAATTTCCAAGTTTCAATTTCTCTACTTTTATAATACATAGTAATACCTACAAAAATAGTTATTACTTTACATTCCCCATATGTCTACTTTATGTTAGGATCATTTTGGGAATGACATTTTATTTTTGGGGGACGTTACAAGGCTTAGAAGTTTAGAAAACCAACTTTTCAAGGACCAGTTCAGGTCTGAAGTCACTTTGTGAAGCTTACATAATAGAAACCACCCAAAAATGACCCCATTCTAGAAACTACACCCCTCAAGGTATTCAAACGTTGTTAACCCTTTAGGTGTTCCACAAGAATTAATGGAAAATAGAGATAAAATTTCAAAATTTCACTTTTTTTGCAGATTTTTCATTTTAATATTTTTTTTCTAGTTACAAAGCAAGAGTTAACAGCCAAACAAAACTCAATATGTATGGCCCTGATTCTGTAGTTTACAGAAACACCCCATATGTGGTCGTAAACTGCTGTATGGGCACACGGCAGGGCGCAGAAGGAAAGGAATGCCATCCGTTTTTTGGAAGTCAGATTTTGCTAGACTGTTTTTTTTTACACCATGTCCAACGGGTAACGTAACACCAATAGGGTGCCTCTACATTGAGCACCTGTCTATGTTCACCCCACTTTTTTTAGTTTGCAACTTATTTATTATATTGACATACCTAACCTGTATCGACACAAAGCTATAAATTTAGAGGATATTCGTATGTCGATCCTGCTACATGTGCACTTACATTTTTCTCCCAGCGAACCAGGCACTTGCACTGTTCCCGGCTGCAATCACCCTCAGCTGTAACCATCTTTAGCTCCCCCTACAGGACACAAATGACATATCAAGGACTTTAAGGAACATTATATGCAAACTCTGTCCTAACACATTAAGTGGACCGAAGATATTGTTCTCCATCAAATTATATTTTATATTTTTTCTATATTCTTAGATTTTTATATATTCTCTGAATTTCTATATTGTTCGAAATTTTCATTTCTTCATTTTTTTTGTTTTTTAGCATATATCTTTATAATTTTATCAATAAATTAACATTTTATATACCACTGCGAGAACACAACCCACACCTATACCACCAACCCCTCAATATTTCCACAAACCACACATATTCAACCCAGATACCGAGTGCCTCCCACATCTATATCTTGCATAGATAGAATGTTTCATGTCAATGTCCTGCAAGAAAATATCAATGTAAAGAACATGATAGTTTCACAGAATAAAACTCTTTAGGGGGAATGGTCCTAATCTAAAGTGCACTGGAGCATGCTGTACCTGGGTGCCAGCTGCCAGGAGGGGCACCAGAAGTCACTTTGCCTTGGCAGAGTATTTTAGCACAAGACAAGGTCAGGAAACAAAATCCTTGCCCCAGTGAAGAATAGCCTATCTGCAGTACCGCTCTGTATTCCATTAGCAGATATTTGAACAGAGGGAATTTTCCATGCTTGTGTCCACACAGCATTGCTATAAGTTACTATGGGCTTCTGTTTAGTAGCGACACCATATGTCTATACATACTGAAACCTTCAGGAAACGGGAGAAATATTTGTAAATAAATCTGCCAAATTATCTCCGTCTCTTCTGCTGAGATGATAACTTTCTGCTAAAATCATAATAGAAGACGCCATGGGATGCGTAGTGGTTTGTGCCTATTAAATAGGCGTGCTCAACTGTATGTAAATAAAGCAAAATCACTTTCTAATGGAAAGTTCTGCAACTGTTCAATATGCATTAGGGATCAATTTCTTACCTCTGCTATCTGTCAGGAATAACCTTTCTTGACTGTGTTAAAGGGGCTTTCCGGGAGTAAAATATTAATGACGTAGGATAGATTATCAGTATCTATTTGAAGAGGCCACTGCGCTCCTTTGAACACGGCGGCCACCTCCTAGGCCACTGACATCACATTCATTGGTCACATGACCTGTGTGCAGCTGATTCACATTCAAGTGAATGGGCCTGGGCTGCAATACCAAGCCCGGCCACTATTCAATATACGAAGTAGTGCATGATATGCTGTGAGTAGGCCCCAGGTCTCTGTTGCAGCCTCTTCAATAAGCTGATCGTCAGAGGTGTCGGAAGTTGGACACTAATGAGTAGAGTTGAGCGTTTGGGGTTTAAATGAATTACGCAATGGATTCCGTTCTTACTGAATCCATAACGTAATTCAATGCCGGCATACCAAACGGAACCTCTTTAGAGGCATTCCGTTTTGCATGTTGTCATAATACAAGTGCATGGCCAGCAGAACTGACCCCTCGGAGCTGGCTATACGCTTGTTTTATGTGGCATGCCGGCATTGAAATACGCGATGGATTCCGTGAAAATGGAATCCATTGCGTAATTCTCTTAATCCCTGAGCCTGAACTCGAACTTGCCAGGTTTGCTCAACTCTACTAATGAGCTATCCCGAGTAGAGATCATCAATATTGTAGTCCTCAAAAAACCTTTTAATGGGGTTTTCAGTTTTATATAAATAAATCTTTAACACTGTATCATTAAAAGGTTCTACAGCTTTCTAATATACTTTGGGAGTCATTTATTAAGACTGGGATCTTAATAAAGCCCCTGCACTGGCGGTGGATCCGCCAAAGTTATGTAAAGGTGGAGAACTCTACATACCTTCGGTGCATCCAGCACCGCTTCTCATTGTAAGTCAGCTTCCTTGATGTCTTACATTTAGACCGTTTTCTACACCAAAAACAGACGTAGACGATGATGAATGAGACGGTATTACGGGCCCGGCCCCTTCCCCACACACTTTTTTATACCTGCCGTGAGCAGGGGAAAATCGCAGATTGCGGCACAACTAAACATTGCGCTGCAATCTGCACCTAAAATACGCCTAATATCGGCATATTTCAGGTTCATAAATAGTAATGAGCAGCATAGGCAATATTCAAGTTTGTGATATTTCGCAATTTTTTGGGCCGAATATTCGCCATAAAATTGCAAATTCGAGAATTCATAATCTCCAGTCATTATTTACTTAGTTGTGAATATCGGCAATGTAATATATTCGTGAAAAAAAAATTAGCAATTAGAATATTCGCGATCAACACTACGGGGTAGGCAACTTTCCTATTGGTTGCTAGGGAAGTGGCGATTAGTATATTCACAATCAACACTATTCGCAAATACGAATATATAGCACTATATTCTAAATATTCGCAAATTAAAATTTGCGATTTCGAATATTCGCACTCAACACTATTCATAAATGACACCCTTTGTGTCTCAAGCTCTCTCCATTTTCAAGATATTGTTTTGCCATCAGTAAGTGAGAACATAGATTTGATAAATCTGAGATAAACTGAATAGAAAGACTGGCACTCCGAAAAAATTCCTGTAAGCACTTTAATAAAAATATCCCCAACCAACGATTATATGTATCCAACCAAAATAAATGTATAAAACCAAATTCTATGTAGACAGCGCTAATATTCCAGCTTTGCCGTACTTCATCAAGAAATTTGATTTGTTCTGAATTACTCCGTCATGAATCGCTCTTCATTGTATGGAGCAGGTGCAATGACGGGGAAAGGCTACCCCCCGCCATTTAACCCCCGAGATGCCATGTTCAATGCTGATCGCAGCATCTGAGATCAACATTCAGGTGCTCAGCGGGTTAATCCGAGCTTAAAAAAAAAATTATACTCACCTCATCCACTTGATCGCGTTGAGGCCATCCGCTCCCATCTTGATGGAAGAAAAACCACCAAAGGTCCTGTGGCGTGCGTGATGACCTCACCATGTGGTCACACTGAGCGTGCACGGTAACCCCATCTCTGATGACATCACTACGCAAGGCCTGAGTGATCACGTGGTGGCATCTTCACACTAGCCGCAGGTTCTTTGGCATGTTTTCTTCAATTAAGATGGGGGCGGATAAAGTACATGAGGTGGGTATAATTTTTTTTAATCTTCAGCTACTTTAGGAAAGATTGAGTCACTACTGTGAAGTGCAACGAAATTCGACTTTGCGGCGAATCAAATTTTTCCAAAACTAAGGATCAAATTCCGCTTTGGATGCTTTGTTTTGCTCAACACTAGTTGTGACCATAGTTTGCATATTCATATAGCAGCAATATCAGTGTGCCCACTAGTGTGTCCAGATTATTGGTATGCATGCTGGTAGCGCAGGTGCATTCCTTAACACGTCCTGGTTACTGCTTAGAAAATTGGCGTCCGAACTGGTGAATTCAAGTCTGCACACCGGCTCCCACCGAATCGTACCGCTGATTAATCGGATGACCGGTATGATATCTGCGCTCCTCTGAATGGTGTCATGGCTAGAGCAATTCTACTCACACTTGTAGTTGAGTTAGGAAGTTGTGCTGCTGTTGATATAGTGTCAAAAATTGCTCTAGTGTAAACAGTGCAATCGTCCAGACACGTTTCGGAGCAGTCTCAGCTGGCAGTATTATGGGAGCCTTTCTATAGCTCTTGCTCCACATAGACCAATTCCTCCCTAATTCAAAATGTTGACCGGATTTACATGCAGTGAACATGTATAGACATTATACACATTCATTTGCGCTATTTGTATATATATAACAATAATTTTCACCCAGGCAGCCCCCCTGGCATTTCATGCTCCAATGCTCTCCTTTGCCCTGTGCTGAATCGCGCAGGGCAAAGGCATTTTCTGGAGATCGGTGATGTAACGGGCTGTCTATGGGTAAAGCTAGGTGGAGGCTTCTGCCTAGCAATGAGCACTTAGGGGGCAGGCTTTAGTGTTGCCCTAGCCTGTAGAACGGCTAGAGCAGCGCTAATGCCGCCCATCAGCGCCAGTGACTTCAGTGCAAGAATATAAACAAACAGCCCAAATTCCCCTGCATGATACAGCGCAGGGCAAGGGAGAGCATTGGAGCATAAAATGCTCCGACGCTCATATCAGAGGGGCTGCCTGGGTGATAATGGGAACAAACCCTTCACCCTCATGTAACAGTGCAATTATTCTATTTGGGGTATGACTTTATGAACTGTAATGTAAAGTGACTTACAATACAAGGTAGGATAACTGATATAAAAAAAAAAAAGGAAAAAAAAAGTAAACATGTAGAAAATATGTGAAAAAAAATCTGTTACACATTCATTATAGGAGGATACAAATGAGCAGTCCATATAATACAAAGGTAAATAAATATAAATCAATAGAAATGTTAATAAATACAAATGCAAATATAAATAAATATAATACAAATGTAGTAAAAACGAAGAAGATAGTGATCGGCACTGCTGAGGGCGGATATGTCAAACACAAGAGCAATGTTGCACTCACCAGCATAAAAGCGTCTTCCTTTATTTCTTCATATAGAAAACAAACAGGGTAGTCAGACGCGGGTCGCCCAGGCAACAGCTGCTTCCTCAAAGCCTGAATAAATGTAAATAAATATAAATAAATACAGATGTGACAACGCTTCAAGGGAATTGTATAGTGTTTGGGTCCATTCACATGTCCGTAGTGTATTGCGGATCCTCAACACACCTGGCCGGCACCACCCATAGAACTGCCTATTCTTGTCCGCAATTGCGGACAAGAATAGGACATGCTCTGTTTTTTTGCGGAAGTTCGGAGCCGCGCTCTGGAAATGCGGAAGCGGAGAGCACATAGTCTGCGCTCTGCATCCATTCCTGCCCCATTGAGAATAAATGGGTCCACACCCGTTCCCGATATTGTGGAACGGATGCGGACCCGTCTGCAGACGAGTGAATGGACCCTTAGGATTACATGCAATCATTTTATATTTTAATTTGGTTTTATACATTTTATACATTTCTTTTGTTGTATACTAGGGTTGATTGAAACAAAGTATACTTAGTGGACTTCGAATCAAATTTCAGTGAAAATTTGATTTGCAGCAAAGCTGAATTTTCTCGTGCTTTGTGGTAATGAATCAATTTATCCGAAAAATTACGTTTAAAATAAAAAAAACACCTTATTTATTTGAGCGCGAAGAGGATGCCACGGAGATCTTGATTGAAGATCTCACACAAAATCCATCCGACGTCTCCACACCGTCCAGAGTAATGACATCATCACGCACTGTGCGAGAAGTCACGCAGGATCTTCAATCAACCTCTTCAAGCTCAAAAAGATAAGGAGAGTATCTTTTTTTTTTCCTCTTTTTTAATCTCAGATGCTGCAATCAGTGATGAACGTAGCATCTGAGGGTTCAATGATGGTTCAATCAGTGCAATCACCGTTTACCGTCATTGCGTCATTGACGGAATGACGGGGAACGGTGATTGCATCATTGACGCAATGATGGGGAACGGTGATGGCATCATTGACGCAATGATGGGGAACGGTGATGGCATCATTGACGCAATGACGGGGAACGGTGATTGCACTGCCCCCGTCACTGAACCCTCAGATGCTACGTTCATCACTGATTGCAGCATCTGAGATTAAAAATGAGGAAAAAATTTAAAAAAGATACTCGCCTTACAAAGTATTTTGTCACAAAGCAAATTACTAAGCAGCTGAATCAAATTTTTGTAAACTTCGCTCAACTCTATTGTATACACATGATTCTTGGTTGCAGATATTTTAGGAAAGAACTTTTGGAGTGCCAGTCTTTTTATACAATTTATCCCAGGTCTCATCTGATGATTTTGGGTATCTAGCTGACAGAGCACCCAAAACTCCACATTACTACAATGTATCAGTCTGGAATTGTCTTCCTCCCAACAGGCATTCACCTCTGTAACTAGGTCAGGATGTATTTTCAGCCTAAGACCTTGTTCACACATACCCATTTATTTCAATAAGGGCTCATGCACATGACCGTATGCCCTCCGTGAGTGGGCCATATGTCCTGGAGCGGATTACATCGTACTCACGGGAGCGCACAGCATCATAGGTTACTATGATGCTGTGCGCATCGGGCCGCCCTCGGGACTATTGTCCTGCACTCTTATGATATTATCAGTGCAGGACAATAGTCCCGCGGGCGGCCAGATGTGTACAGCATCATAGTAACCTATGATGCTGTGCGCTCCCATGCACACGATGTATGCCGCTCCGGGACATATGGCCCACTCATGGACCGTATGTCTTGGAGGGCATACGGTCGTGTGCATAAGCCCTAATTCTGTTTGCATATCATTATTTTTTTACTGACCAAAGTAGTCTGCAAATAAAGCTCTGAGACTACTTTGGTCCGTGATGTGGACCAAACAAGCCCAGTGGCGTAGCTATAGGGGAAGTGTCTGATTTGGGGCCCAAACTCAAAAAGGGCCCACCGAGCCCCATCAACAGTACAGAAACACTGTAGGAAACAGATGGAGAGATCTGCCGGACCTCGTCTGAGAGAGTGAGCTCGACTAGCCAAAGGAGTGAAGTGTGGAGGGTACAGGCCCCATTCAAAAATTTGCTGTGTATCACAGTTATTTCTAGTTGTACCACTGAACACGTCCATTATAGTCTATGGATCCATCTGTGTTTGGTCTGTATTTAAAGGGGACCTGTCACCAGTTTTATGGTGTCCTAACTAAGGTCAACATAAATAAGTGACTGATTCTCTTAGCAAAATGCTGGGTCACTTTCTTTAATTGACCCAGTCAATCTGCCAACATCTTGTATTGAAAAGCTCCAGCTGATAATGATGGTCATGAATATTCATGAGCTCCTGACTCTCCCCGCCCACCTGCTGCTGATTGACAGTTTTTTTTTTCTATATGAATCAGCAGCAGGTGGGCAGGGGAGTGGCTATAGCTCTGAATTTAATATACGCTGGACTCAATGACATCACGCTGGACTCAAATCAGCTCATTAGCATGTGGCATCTTTGTGTGTATATTATGAGGTAACCATCTGTCACACCAGTAAGTAAATACATCTAAGGCACTTTTTAGTAGTTAATGATTGTATATAATTAGTTAGATTATAATCAAATATCCACATGACAGGTTCCCTTTAACTGACCACTGATAGGAGGTGCCCTGGAAATTTATTTTCAGCTGAGCCTTGTCTGTAGGATGGAGGTGATACATGGAGGGCAAAAAACAGATGCACAGACCAAATACGGACATCTTTACAAATGAAACACATACTGATTTTTTTTCACGGACGTCAAATGGACACGGAAAGGTGAACGAAGCCTAATGAGGTAAATTGAGATCTGAAGGTTCAAACATTTATGCCAAAGCATATTATAATATTTTACAATTATATTTATATTACATGATTACAGTGGAAATGGTTACTAATCATATAATCTCCAACCATTTTGTGTATGCAGCTCCAATGCAGATCTATGTGTCTCCATGCTTACAGACGGATCTGATGATTTATTTTACTCCATTCATTCTTGTCCTGTATGTGGGCGACCAATATGAAGCGGCAGAGAGCGCGCAGTGCCACATGATTACAAGATCTCAATATGCAGGATTTGTACCTTATAGTCATGCCTAGGAGTTGCACGTGGATTAAAAAATGGACATAATAATTAATTAATCTGGATTATTTGCAATGTTTTTGCACTTATTTCTGCTAGAGGCAATGAAGCAATGGTAAATAGGGTGCAAAAGTCTGCATACCCTTTATTAGCATGGACCTAGCATCAGGCATAAGATGCTTAAGCATTGACTGACCTTTGAATAAGAAAAGAAATGTAACTTTGCAATGACTTGGGTGAGTCTTATCTTCCCAATAAATAATAGAAACAGAATGCTCTCCAAACGGCAAACCCCCTAAGTGTTATTGAATTATCCCGGCATAAAATGTCATGCGTTATAATAATCCTTATAGATCATGCGACAACGTCGGGACTGAAACATTAATATCATTTGTTTTCCATTTGTGAGTCAAATAATAACATTTCTCGTGTGGGATTGGTGGACGCCGATGAGTTATTGAGGTGCA